>NW_028257906.1:602500-902500 GCF_057944985.1 Cucurbita pepo subsp. pepo
TCGTGGAGGCACCCGAATGACTATGTGAAAAACCTTTGTTTCTTTCGATGTTTTTCGACGAATCTGTAAGGAAACGCTCAAGTTTAAGAGTCTTACACATATAAATGGTTAAAATACGAATTTTTTTCCCTTTCGCTTCCGGGCCATTTTTCACTCAAAATCCATAGGTGTTAACATAGGAACTTTTTTGCCGATTGAGACAGGGTCGTTAACTCGATCTGAAAAGTTGTTTTCTCGTTTTAGTATCATACCATATCAACTAAAGATTGTCCTAATCTTAGAATATGGAAGAAAAAATACATTTACTCGTGTCGAAAAGACTTCACAACCTCAACCCTTACGAAAAGACCCTCGTGGAGGCACCCGAATGACTATGTGAAAAACCTTTGTTTTTTTCGATGTTTTTCAACGAATCTATAAGGAAACGCTCAAGTTTAAGTGTCTTACACATATAAATTGTTAAAATACAAATTTTTTTCACTTTCGCTTCCGAGCCATTTTTCACTCAAAATCCATAGGTGTTAACATAGGAACTTTTTTGCCCATTGGGACAGGGTCGTTAACTCGATCTGAAAAGTTGTTTTCTCGTTTTAGTATCATACCATATCCACTAAAGATTGTCCTAAGCTTAAAATATGGAAGAAAAAATACATTTACTCGTGTCGAAAAGACTTCACAACCTCAACCCTTACGAAAAGACCCTCGTGGAGGCACCCGAATGACTATGTGAAAATCCTTTGTTTCTTTCGATGTTTTTCGATGAATCTGTAAGGAAATGCTCAAGTTTAAGAGGCTTACACATATAAATGGTTAAAATACGAATTTTTTTCACTTTCGCTTCCGGGCCATTTTTCACTCAAAATCCATAGGTGTTAACATAGGAACTTTTTTGCCCATTGGGACAGGGTCGTTAACTCGATCTGAAAAGTTGTTTTCTCGTTTTAGTATCATACAATATCCACTAAAGATTGTCCTAAGCTTAAAATATGGAAGAAAAAATACATTTACTCGTGTCGAAAAGACTTCACAACCTCAACCCTTACGAAAAGACCCTCGTGGAGGCACCCGAATGACTATGTGAAAAACCTTTGTTTCTTTCGATGTTTTTCAACGAATCTATAAGGAAACGCTCAAGTTTAAGAGTCTTACACATATAAATGGTTAAAATACGAATTTTTTCCCCTTTCGCTTCCGGGCCATTTTTCACTCAAAATCCATAGGTGTTAACATAGGAACTTTTTTGCCCATTGAGACAGGGTCGTTAACTCGATCTGAAAAGTTGTTTTCTCGTTTTAGTATCATACCATATCAACTAAAGATTGTCCTAATCTTAGAATATGGAAGAAAAAATACATTTACTCGTGTCGAAAAGACTTCACAACCTCAACCCTTACGAAAAGACCCTCGTGGAGGCACCCGAATGACTATGTGAAAAACCTTTGTTTCTTTCGATGTTTTTCAACGAATCTATAAGGAAACGCTCAAGTTTAAGTGTCTTACACATATAAATTGTTAAAATACAAATTTTTTTCACTTTCGCTTCCGAGCCATTTTTCACTCAAAATCCATAGGTGTTAACATAGGAACTTTTTTGCCCATTGGGACAGGGTCGTTAACTCGATCTGAAAAGTTGTTTTCTCGTTTTAGTATCATACCATATCCACTAAAGATTGTCCTAAGCTTAAAATATGGAAGAAAAAATACATTTACTCGTGTCGAAAAGACTTCACAACCTCAACCCTTACGAAAAGACCCTCGTGGAGGCACCCGAATGACTATGTGAAAAACCTTTGTTTCTTTCGATGTTTTTCGATGAATCTGTAAGGAAATGCTCAAGTTTAAGAGGCTTACACATATAAATGGTTAAAATACGAATTTTTTTCACTTTCGCTTCCGGGCCATTTTTCACTCAAAATCCATAGGTGTTAACATAGGAACTTTTTTGCCCATTGGGACAGGGTCGTTAACTCGATCTGAAAAGTTGTTTTCTCGTTTTAGTATCATACAATATCCACTAAAGATTGTCCTAAGCTTAAAATATGGAAGAAAAAATACATTTACTCGTGTCGAAAAGACTTCACAACCTCAACCCTTACGAAAAGACCCTCGTGGAGGCACCCGAATGACTATGTGAAAAACCTTTGTTTCTTTCGATGTTTTTCGACGAATCTGTAAGGAAACGCTCAAGTTTAAGAGTCTTACACATATAAATTGTTAAAATACGAATTTTTTTCCCTTTCGCTTCCGGGCCATTTTTCACTCAAAATCCATAGGTGTTAACATAGGAACTTTTTTGCCCATTGAGACAGGGTCGTTAACTCGATCTGAAAAGTTGTTTTCTCGTTTTAGTATCATACCATATCAACTAAAGATTGTCCTAATCTTAGAATATGGAAGAAAAAATACATTTACTCGTGTCGAAAAGACTTCACAACCTCAACCCTTACGAAAAGACCCTCGTGGAGGCACCCGAATGACTATGTGAAAAACCTTTGTTTCTTTCGATGTTTTTCAACGAATCTATAAGGAAACGCTCAAGTTTAAGTGTCTTACACATATAAATTGTTAAAATACAAATTTTTTTCACTTTCGCTTCCGAGCCATTTTTCACTCAAAATCCATAGGTGTTAACATAGGAACTTTTTTGCCCATTGGGACAGGGTCGTTAACTCGATCTGAAAAGTTGTTTTCTCGTTTTAGTATCATACCATATCCACTAAAGATTGTCCTAAGCTTAAAATATGGAAGAAAAAATACATTTACTCGTGTCGAAAAGACTTCACAACCTCAACCCTTACGAAAAGACCCTCGTGGAGGCACCCGAATGACTATGTGAAAAACCTTTGTTTCTTTCGATGTTTTTCAACGAATCTATAAGGAAACGCTCAAGTTTAAGTGTCTTACACATATAAATTGTTAAAATACAAATTTTTTTCACTTTCGCTTCCGAGCCATTTTTCACTCAAAATCCATAGGTGTTAACATAGGAACTTTTTTGCCCATTGGGACAGGGTCGTTAACTCGATCTGAAAAGTTGTTTTCTCGTTTTAGTATCATACCATATCCACTAAAGATTGTCCTAAGCTTAAAATATGGAAGAAAAAATACATTTACTCGTGTCGAAAAGACTTCACAACCTCAACCCTTACGAAAAGACCCTCGTGGAGGCACCCGAATGACTATGTGAAAAACCTTTATTTCTTTCGATATTTTTCGACGAATCTGTAAGGAAACGCTCAAGTTTAAGAGTCTTACACATATAAATGGTTAAAATACGAATTTTTTCCCTTTCGCTTCCGGGCCATTTTTCACTCAAAATCCATAGGTGTTAACATAGGAACTTTTTTGCCCATTGGGACAGGGTCGTTAACTCGATCTGAAAAGTTGTTTTCTCGTTTTAGTATCATACCATATCCACTAAAGATTGTCCTAAGCTTAAAATATGGAAGAAAAAATACATTTACTCGTGTCGAAAAGACTTCACAACCTCAACCCTTACGAAAAGACCCTCGTGGAGGCACCCGAATGACTATGTGAAAAACCTTTGTTTCTTTCGATGTTTTTCGACGAATCTGTAAGGAAACGCTCAAGTTTAAGAGTCTTACACATATAAATGGTTAAAATACGAATTTTTTTCCCTTTCGCTTCCGGGCCATTTTTCACTCAAAATCCATAGGTGTTAACATAGGAACTTTTTTGCCCATTGAGACAGGGTCGTTAACTCGATCTGAAAAGTTGTTTTCTCGTTTTAGTATCATACCATATCCACTAAAGATTGTCCTAAGCTTAAAATATGGAAGAAAAAATACATTTACTCGTGTCGAAAAGACTTCACAACCTCAACCCTTACGAAAAGACCCTCGTGGAGGCACCCGAATGACTATGTGAAAAACCTTTGTTTCTTTCGATGTTTTTCGACGAATCTGTAAGGAAACGCTCAAGTTTAAGAGTGTTACACATATAAATGGTTAAAATACGAATTTTTTTCCCTTTCGCTTCAGGGCCATTTTTCACTCAAAATCCATAGGTGTTAACAGAGGAACTTTTTTGCCCATTGAGACAGGGTCGTTAACTCGATCTGAAAAGTTGTTTTCTCGTTTTAGTATCATACCATATCAACTAAAGATTGTCCTAATCTTAGAATATGGAAGAAAAAATACATTTACTCGTGTCGAAAAGACTTCACAACCTCAACCCTTACGAAAAGACCCTCGTGGAGGCACCCGAATGACTATGTGAAAAACCTTTGTTTCTTTCGATGTTTTTCAACGAATCTATAAGGAAACGCTCAAGTTTAAGTGTCTTACACATATAAATGGTTAAAATACAAATTTTTTTCACTTTCGCTTCCGAGCCATTTTTCACTCAAAATCCATAGGTGTTAACATAGGAACTTTTTTGCCCATTGGGACAGGGTCGTTAACTCGATCTGAAAAGTTGTTTTCTCGTTTTAGTATCATACCATATCCACTAAAGATTGTCCTAAGCTTAAAATATGGAAGAAAAAATACATTTACTCGTGTCGAAAAGACTTCACAACCTCAACCCTTACGAAAAGACCCTCGTGGAGGCACCCGAATGACTATGTGAAAAACCTTTATTTCTTTCGATGTTTTTCAACGAATCTGTAAGGAAACGCTCAAGTTTAAGAGTCTTACACATATAAATGGTTAAAATACGAATTTTTTCCCTTTCGCTTCCGGGCCATTTTTCACTCAAAATCCATAGGTGTTAACATAGGAACTTTTTTGCCCATTGGGACAGGGTCGTTAACTCGATCTGAAAAGTTGTTTTCTCGTTTTAGTATCATACCATATCCACTAAAGATTGTCCTAAGCTTAAAATATGGAAGAAAAAATACATTTACTCGTGTCGAAAAGACTTCACAACCTCAACCCTTACGAAAAGACCCTCGTGGAGGCACCCGAATGACTATGTGAAAAACCTTTGTTTCTTTCGATGTTTTTCGACGAATCTGTAAGGAAATGCTCAAGTTTAAGAGTGTTACACATATAAATGGTTAAAATACGAATTTTTTTCACTTTCGCTTCCGGGCCATTTTTCACTCAAAATCCATAGGTGTTAACATAGGAACTTTTTTGCCCATTGGGACAGGGTCGTTAACTCGATCTGAAAAGTTGTTTTCTCGTTTTAGTATCATACCATATCAACTAAAGATTGTCCTAATCTTAAAATATGGAAGAAAAAATACATTTACTCGTGTCGAAAAGACTTCACAACCTCAACCCTTACGAAAAGACCCTCTTGGAGGCACCCGAATGACTATGTGAAAAACCTTTGTTTCTTTCGATGTTTTTCGACGAATCTGTAAGGAAACGCTCAAGTTTAAGAGTCTTACACATATAAATGGTTAAAATACGAATTTTTTTCACTTTCGCTTCCGGGCCATTTTTCACTCAAAATCCATAGGTGTTAATAGAGGAAGTTTTTTGCCCATTGAGACAGGGTCGTTAACTCGATCTGAAAAGTTGTTTTCTCGTTTTAGTATCATACCATATCAACTAAAGATTGTCCTAATCTTAGAATATGGAAGAAAAAATACATTTACTCGTGTCGAAAAGACTTCACAACCTCAACCCTTACGAAAAGACCCTCGTGGAGGCACCCGAATGACTATGTGAAAAACCTTTGTTTCTTTCGATGTTTTTTGACGAATCTGTAAGGAAACGCTCAAGTTTAAGAGTCTTACACATATAAATGGTTAAAATACGAATTTTTTTCACTTTCGCTTCCGGGCCATTTTTCACTCAAAATCCATAGGTGTTAACATAGGAACTTTTTTGCCCATTGGGACAGGGTCGTTAACTCGATCTGAAAAGTTGTTTTCTCGTTTTAGTATCATACCATATCCACTAAAGATTGTCCTAAGCTTAAATAATGGAAGAAAAAATACATTTACTCGTGTCGAAAAGACTTCACAACCTCAACCCTTACGAAAAGACCCTCGTGGAGGCACCCGAATGACTATGTGAAAAACCTTTATTTCTTTCGATGTTTTTCGACGAATCTGTAAGGAAACCCTCAAGTTTAAGAGTCTTACACATATAAATGGTTAAAATACGAATTTTTTCCCTTTCGCTTCCGGGCCATTTTTCACTCAAAATCCATAGGTGTTAACATAGGAACTTTTTTGCCCATTGGGACAGGGTCGTTAACTCGATCTGAAAAGTTGTTTTCTCGTTTTAGTATCATACCATATCCACTAAAGATTGTCCTAAGCTTGAAATATGGAAGAAAAAATACATTTACTCGTGTCGAAAAGACTTCACAACCTCAACCCTTACGAAAAGACCCTCGTGGAGGCACCCGAATGACTATGTGAAAAACCTTTGTTTCTTTCGATGTTTTTCGACGAATCTGTAAGGAAACGCTCAAGTTTAAGAGTGTTACACATATAAATGGTTAAAATACGAATTTTTTTCCCTTTCGCTTCCGGGCCATTTTTCACTCAAAATCCATAGATGTTAACAGAGGAACTTTTTTGCCCATTGAGACAGGGTCGTTAACTCGATCTGAAAAGTTGTTTTCTCATTTTAGTATCATACCATATCAACTAAAGATTGTCCTAATCTTAGAAAATGGAAGAAAAAATACATTTACTCGTGTCGAAAAGACTTCACAACCTCAACCCTTACGAAAAGACCCTCGTGGAGGCACCCGAATGACTATGTGAAAAACCTTTGTTTCTTTCGATGTTTTTCGACGAATCTGTAAGGAAACGCTCAAGTTTAAGAGTCTTACACATATAAATGGTTAAAATACGAATTTTTTTCACTTTCGCTTCCGGGCCATTTTTCACTCAAAATCCATAGGTGTTAACATAGGAACTTTTTTGCCCATTGGGACAGGGTCGTTAACTCGATCTGAAAAGTTGTTTTCTCGTTTTAGTATCATACCATATCCACTAAAGATTGTCCTAAGCTTAAAATATGGAAGAAAAAATACATTTACTCGTGTCGAAAAGACTTCACAACCTCAACCCTTACGAAAAGACCCTCGTGGAGGCACCCGAATGACTATGTGAAAAACCTTTGTTTCTTTCGATGTTTTTCGACGAATCTGTAAGGAAACGCTCAAGTTTAAGAGTCTTACACATATAAATGGTTAAAATACGAATTTTTTTCCCTTTCGCTTCCGGGCCATTTTTCACTCAAAATCCATAGATGTTAACAGAGGAACTTTTTTGCCCATTGAGACAGGGTCGTTAACTCGATCTGAAAAGTTGTTTTCTCGTTTTAGTATCATACCATATCCACTAAAGATTGTCCTAAGCTTAAAATATGGAAGAAAAAATACATTTACTCGTGTCGAAAAGACTTCACAACCTCAACCCTTACGAAAAGACCCTCGTGGAGGCACCCGAATGACTATGTGAAAAACCTTTATTTCTTTCGATGTTTTTCGACGAATCTGTAAGGAAACCCTCAAGTTTAAGAGTCTTACACATATAAATGGTTAAAATACGAATTTTTTCCCTTTCGCTTCCGGGCCATTTTTCACTCAAAATCCATAGGTGTTAACATAGGAACTTTTTTGCCCATTGGGACAGGGTCGTTAACTCGATCTGAAAAGTTGTTTTCTCGTTTTAGTATCATACCATATCCACTAAAGATTGTCCTAAGCTTAAAATATGGAAGAAAAAATACATTTACTCGTGTCGAAAAGACTTCACAACCTCAACCCTTACGAAAAGACCCTCGTGGAGGCACCCGAATGACTATGTGAAAAACCTTTGTTTCTTTCGATGTTTTTCGACGAATCTGTAAGGAAATGCTCAAGTTTAAGAGTGTTACACATATAAATGGTTAAAATACGAATTTTTTTCACTTTCGCTTCCGGGCCATTTTTCACTCAAAATCCATAGGTGTTAACATAGGAACTTTTTTGCCCATTGGGACAGGGTCGTTAACTCGATCTGAAAAGTTGTTTTCTCGTTTTAGTATCATACCATATCAACTAAAGATTGTCCTAATCTTAAAATATGGAAGAAAAAATACATTTACTCGTGTCGAAAAGACTTCACAACCTCAACCCTTACGAAAAGACCCTCGTGGAGGCACCCGAATGACTATGTGAAAAACCTTTGTTTCTTTCGATGTTTTTCGACGAATCTGTAAGGAAACGCTCAAGTTTAAGAGTCTTACACATATAAATGGTTAAAATACGAATTTTTTTCACTTTCGCTTCCGGGCCATTTTTCACTCAAAATCCATAGGTGTTAATAGAGGAAGTTTTTTGCCCATTGAGACAGGGTCGTTAACTCGATCTGAAAAGTTGTTTTCTCGTTTTAGTATCATACCATATCAACTAAAGATTGTCCTAATCTTAGAATATGGAAGAAAAAATACATTTACTCGTGTCGAAAAGACTTCACAACCTCAACCCTTACGAAAAGACCCTCGTGGAGGCACCCGAATGACTATGTGAAAAACCTTTGTTTCTTTCGATGTTTTTTGACGAATCTGTAAGGAAACGCTCAAGTTTAAGAGTCTTACACATATAAATGGTTAAAATACGAATTTTTTTCACTTTCGCTTCCGGGCCATTTTTCACTCAAAATCCATAGGTGTTAACATAGGAACTTTTTTGCCCATTGGGACAGGGTCGTTAACTCGATCTGAAAAGTTGTTTTCTCGTTTTAGTATCATACCATATCCACTAAAGATTGTCCTAAGCTTAAATAATGGAAGAAAAAATACATTTACTCATGTCGAAAAGACTTCACAACCTCAACCCTTACGAAAAGACCCTCGTGGAGGCACCCGAATGACTATGTGAAAAACCTTTATTTCTTTCGATGTTTTTCGACGAATCTGTAAGGAAACCCTCAAGTTTAAGAGTCTTACACATATAAATGGTTAAAATACGAATTTTTTCCCTTTCGCTTCCGGGCCATTTTTCACTCAAAATCCATAGGTGTTAACATAGGAACTTTTTTGCCCATTGGGACAGGGTCGCTAACTCGATCTGAAAAGTTGTTTTCTCGTTTTAGTATCATACCATATCCACTAAAGATTGTCCTAAGCTTAAAATATGGAAGAAAAAATACATTTACTCGTGTCGAAAAGACTTCACAACCTCAACCCTTACGAAAAGACCCTCGTGGAGGCACCCGAATGACTATGTGAAAAACCTTTGTTTCTTTCGATGTTTTTCGACGAATCTGTAAGGAAACGCTCAAGTTTAAGAGTGTTACACATATAAATGGTTAAAATACGAATTTTTTTCCCTTTCGCTTCCGGGCCATTTTTCACTCAAAATCCATAGATGTTAACAGAGGAACTTTTTTGCCCATTGAGACAGGGTCGTTAACTCGATCTGAAAAGTTGTTTTCTCGTTTTAGTATCATACCATATCAACTAAAGATTGTCCTAATCTTAGAAAATGGAAGAAAAAATACATTTACTCGTGTCGAAAAGACTTCACAACCTCAACCCTTACGAAAAGACCCTCGTGGAGGCACCCGAATGACTATGTGAAAAACCTTTGTTTCTTTCGATGTTTTTCGACGAATCTGTAAGGAAACGCTCAAGTTTAAGAGTCTTACACATATAAATGGTTAAAATACGAATTTTTTTCACTTTCGCTTCCGGGCCATTTTTCACTCAAAATCCATAGGTGTTAACATAGGAACTTTTTTGCCCATTGGGACAGGGTCGTTAACTCGATCTGAAAAGTTGTTTTCTCGTTTTAGTATCATACCATATCCACTAAAGATTGTCCTAAGCTTAAAATATGGAAGAAAAAATACATTTACTCGTGTCGAAAAGACTTCACAACCTCAACCCTTACGAAAAGACCCTCGTGGAGGCACCCGAATGACTATGTGAAAAACCTTTGTTTCTTTCGATGTTTTTCGACGAATCTGTAAGGAAACGCTCAAGTTTAAGAGTCTTACACATATAAATGGTTAAAATCCGAATTTTTTTCCCTTTCGCTTCCGGGCCATTTTTCACTCAAAATCCATAGATGTTAACAGAGGAACTTTTTTGCCCATTGAGACAGGGTCGTTAACTCGATCTGAAAAGTTGTTTTCTCGTTTTAGTATCATACCATATCCACTAAAGATTGTCCTAAGCTTAAAATATGGAAGAAAAAATACATTTACTCGTGTCGAAAAGACTTCACAACCTCAACCCTTACGAAAAGACCCTCGTGGAGGCACCCGAATGACTATGTGAAAAACCTTTGTTTCTTTCGATGTTTTTCGACGAATCTGTAAGGAAACGCTCAAGTTTAAGAGTCTTACACATATAAATGGTTAAAATACGAATTTTTTTCACTTTCGCTTCCGGGCCATTTTTCACTCAAAATCCATAGGTGTTAACATAGGAACTTTTTTGCCCATTGGGACAGGGTCGTTAACTCGATCTGAAAAGTTGTTTTCTCGTTTTAGTATCATACCATATCCACTAAAGATTGTCCTAAGCTTAAAATATGGAAGAAAAAATACATTTACTCGTGTCGAAAAGACTTCACAACCTCAACCCTTACGAAAAGACCCTCGTGGAGGCACCCGAATGACTATGTGAAAAACCTTTGTTTCTTTCGATGTTTTTCGACGAATCTGTAAGGAAACGCTCAAGTTTAAGAGTCTTACACATATAAATGGTTAAAATACGAATTTTTTTCCCTTTCGCTTCCGGGCCATTTTTCACTCAAAATCCATAGATGTTAACAGAGGAACTTTTTTGCCCATTGAGACAGGGTCGTTAACTCGATCTGAAAAGTTGTTTTCTCGTTTTAGTATCATACCATATCCACTAAAGATTGTCCTAAGCTTAAAATATGGAAGAAAAAATACATTTACTCGTGTCGAAAAGACTTCACAACCTCAACCCTTACGAAAAGACCCTCGTGGAGGCACCCGAATGACTATGTGAAAAACCTTTATTTCTTTCGATGTTTTTCGACGAATCTGTAAGGAAACGCTCAAGTTTAAGAGTGTTACACATATAATGGTTACAATACGAATTTTTTCCCTTTCGCTTCCGGGCCATTTTTCACTCAAAATCCATAGGTGTTAACATAGGAACTTTTTTGCCCATTGAGACAGGGTCGTTAACTCGATCTGAAAAGTTGTTTTCTCGTTTTAGTATCATACCATATCCACTAAAGATTGTCCTAAGCTTAAAATATGGAAGAAAAAATACATTTACTCGTGTCGAAAAGACTTCACAACCTCAACCCTTACGAAAAGACCCTCGTGGAGGCACCCGAATGACTATGTGAAAAACCTTTGTTTCTTTCGATGTTTTTCGACGAATCTGTAAGGAAACGCTCAAGTTTAAGAGTCTTACACATATAAATGGTTAAAATACGAATTTTTTTCACTTTCGCTTCCGGGCCATTTTTCACTCAAAATCCATAGGTGTTAACATAGGAACTTTTTTGCCCATTGGGACAGGGTCGTTAACTCGATCTGAAAAGTTGTTTTCTCGTTTTAGTATCATACCATATCCACTAAAGATTGTCCTAAGCTTAAAATATGGAAGAAAAAATACATTTACTCGTGTCGAAAAGACTTCACAACCTCAACCCTTACGAAAAGACCCTCGTGGAGGCACCCGAATGACTATGTGAAAAACCTTTGTTTCTTTCGATGTTTTTCGACGAATCTGTAAGGAAACGCTCAAGTTTAAGAGTCTTACACATATAAATGGTTAAAATACGAATTTTTTTCCCTTTCGCTTCCGGGCCATTTTTCACTCAAAATCCATAGATGTTAACAGAGGAACTTTTTTGCCCATTGAGACAGGGTCGTTAACTCGATCTGAAAAGTTGTTTTCTCGTTTTAGTATCATACCATATCCACTAAAGATTGTCCTAAGCTTAAAATATGGAAGAAAAAATACATTTACTCGTGTCGAAAAGACTTCACAACCTCAACCCTTACGAAAAGACCCTCGTGGAGGCACCCGAATGACTATGTGAAAAACCTTTATTTCTTTCGATGTTTTTCGACGAATCTGTAAGGAAACGCTCAAGTTTAAGAGTGTTACACATATAAATGGTTAAAATACGAATTTTTTTCCCTTTCGCTTCCGGGCCATTTTTCACTCAAAATCCATAGGTGTTAACATAGGAACTTTTTTGCCCATTGAGACAGGGTCGTTAACTCGATCTGAAAAGTTGTTTTCTCGTTTTAGTATCATACCATATCAACTAAAGATTGTCCTAATCTTAGAATATGGAAGAAAAAATACATTTACTCGTGTCGAAAAGACTTCACAACCTCAACCCTTACGAAAAGACCCTCGTGGAGGCACCCGAATGACTATGTGAAAAACCTTTGTTTCTTTCGATGTTTTTTGACGAATCTGTAAGGAAACGCTCAAGTTTAAGAGTCTTACACATATAAATGGTTAAAATACGAATTTTTTTCACTTTCGCTTCCGGGCCATTTTTCACTCAAAATCCATAGGTGTTAACATAGGAACTTTTTTGCCCATTGGGACAGGGTCGTTAACTCGATCTGAAAAGTTGTTTTCTCGTTTTAGTATCATACCATATCCACTAAAGATTGTCCTAAGCTTAAAATATGGAAGAAAAAATACATTTACTCGTGTCGAAAAGACTTCACAACCTCAACCCTTACGAAAAGACCCTCGTGGAGGCACCCGAATGACTATGTGAAAAACCTTTGTTTCTTTCGATGTTTTTCGACGAATCTGTAAGGAAACGCTCAAGTTTAAGAGTCTTACACATATAAATGGTTAAAATACGAATTTTTTTCCCTTTCGCTTCCGGGCCATTTTTCACTCAAAATCCATAGATGTTAACAGAGGAACTTTTTTGCCCATTGAGACAGGGTCGTTAACTCGATCTGAAAAGTTGTTTTCTCGTTTTAGTATCATACTATATCCACTAAAGATTGTCCTAAGCTTAAAATATGGAAGAAAAAATACATTTACTCGTGTCGAAAAGACTTCACAACCTCAACCCTTACGAAAAGACCCTCGTGGAGGCACCCGAATGACTATGTGAAAAACCTTTATTTCTTTCGATGTTTTTCGACGAATCTGTAAGGAAACGCTCAAGTTTAAGAGTGTTACACATATAATGGTTACAATACGAATTTTTTCCCTTTCGCTTCCGGGCCATTTTTCACTCAAAATCCATAGGTGTTAACATAGGAACTTTTTTGCCCATTGGGACAGGGTCGTTAACTCGATCTGAAAAGTTGTTTTCTCGTTTTAGTATCATACCATATCCACTAAAGATTGTCCTAAGCTTAAAATATGGAAGAAAAAATACATTTACTCGTGTCGAAAAGACTTCACAACCTCAACCCTTACGAAAAGACCCTCGTGGAGGCACCCGAATGACTATGTGAAAAACCTTTATTTCTTTCGATGTTTTTCGACGAATCTGTAAGGAAACGCTCAAGTTTAAGAGTGTTACACATATAAATGGTTAAAATACGAATTTTTTTCCCTTTCGCTTCCGGGCCATTTTTCACTCAAAATCCATAGGTGTTAACATAGGAACTTTTTTGCCCATTGAGACAGGGTCGTTAACTCGATCTGAAAAGTTGTTTTCTCGTTTTAGTATCATACCATATCAACTAAAGATTGTCCTAATCTTAGAATATGGAAGAAAAAATACATTTACTCGTGTCGAAAAGACTTCACAACCTCAACCCTTACGAAAAGACCCTCGTGGAGGCACCCGAATGACTATGTGAAAAACCTTTGTTTCTTTCGATGTTTTTTGACGAATCTGTAAGGAAACGCTCAAGTTTAAGAGTCTTACACATATAAATGGTTAAAATACGAATTTTTTTCACTTTCGCTTCCGGGCCATTTTTCACTCAAAATCCATAGGTGTTAACATAGGAACTTTTTTGCCAATTGGGACAGGGTCGTTAACTCGATCTGAAAAGTTGTTTTCTCGTTTTAGTATCATACCATATCCACTAAAGATTGTCCTAAGCTTAAATAATGGAAGAAAAAATACATTTACTCGTGTCGAAAAGACTTCACAACCTCAACCCTTACGAAAAGACCCTCGTGGAGGCACCCGAATGACTATGTGAAAAACCTTTATTTCTTTCGATGTTTTTCGACGAATCTGTAAGGAAACCCTCAAGTTTAAGAGTCTTACACATATAAATGGTTAAAATACGAATTTTTTCCCTTTCGCTTCCGGGCCATTTTTCACTCAAAATCCATAGGTGTTAACATAGGAACTTTTTTGCCCATTGGGACAGGGTCGTTAACTCGATCTGAAAAGTTGTTTTCTCGTTTTAGTATCATACCATATCCACTAAAGATTGTCCTAAGCTTAAAATATGGAAGAAAAAATACATTTACTCGTGTCGAAAAGACTTCACAACCTCAACCCTTACGAAAAGACCCTCGTGGAGGCACCCGAATGACTATGTGAAAAACCTTTGTTTCTTTCGATGTTTTTCGACGAATCTGTAAGGAAACGCTCAAGTTTAAGAGTGTTACACATATAAATGGTTAAAATACGAATTTTTTTCCCTTTCGCTTCCGGGCCATTTTTCACTCAAAATCCATAGATGTTAACAGAGGAACTTTTTTGCCCATTGAGACAGGGTCGTTAACTCGATCTGAAAAGTTGTTTTCTCGTTTTAGTATCATACCATATCAACTAAAGATTGTCCTAATCTTAGAAAATGGAAGAAAAAATACATTTACTCGTGTCGAAAAGACTTCACAACCTCAACCCTTACGAAAAGACCCTCGTGGAGGCACCCGAATGACTATGTGAAAAACCTTTGTTTCTTTCGATGTTTTTCGACGAATCTGTAAGGAAACGCTCAAGTTTAAGAGTCTTACACATATAAATGGTTAAAATACGAATTTTTTTCACTTTCGCTTCCGGGCCATTTTTCACTCAAAATCCATAGGTGTTAACATAGGAACTTTTTTGCCCATTGGGACAGGGTCGTTAACTCGATCTGAAAAGTTGTTTTCTCGTTTTAGTATCATACCATATCCACTAAAGATTGTCCTAAGCTTAAAATATGGAAGAAAAAATACATTTACTCGTGTCGAAAAGACTTCACAACCTCAACCCTTACGAAAAGACCCTCGTGGAGGCACCCGAATGACTATGTGAAAAACCTTTATTTCTTTCGATGTTTTTCGACGAATCTGTAAGGAAACGCTCAAGTTTAAGAGTGTTACACATATAAATGGTTAAAATACGAATTTTTTTCCCTTTCGCTTCCGGGCCATTTTTCACTCAAAATCCATAGGTGTTAACATAGGAACTTTTTTGCCCATTGAGACAGGGTCGTTAACTCGATCTGAAAAGTTGTTTTCTCGTTTTAGTATCATACCATATCAACTAAAGATTGTCCTAATCTTAGAATATGGAAGAAAAAATACATTTACTCGTGTCGAAAAGACTTCACAACCTCAACCCTTACGAAAAGACCCTCGTGGAGGCACCCGAATGACTATGTGAAAAACCTTTGTTTCTTTCGATGTTTTTTGACGAATCTGTAAGGAAACGCTCAAGTTTAAGAGTCTTACACATATAAATGGTTAAAATACGAATTTTTTTCACTTTCGCTTCCGGGCCATTTTTCACTCAAAATCCATAGGTGTTAACATAGGAACTTTTTTGCCCATTGGGACAGGGTCGTTAACTCGATCTGAAAAGTTGTTTTCTCGTTTTAGTATCATACCATATCCACTAAAGATTGTCCTAAGCTTAAATAATGGAAGAAAAAATACATTTACTCGTGTCGAAAAGACTTCACAACCTCAACCCTTACGAAAAGACCCTCGTGGAGGCACCCGAATGACTATGTGAAAAACCTTTATTTCTTTCGATGTTTTTCGACGAATCTGTAAGGAAACCCTCAAGTTTAAGAGTCTTACACATATAAATGGTTAAAATACGAATTTTTTCCCTTTCGCTTCCGGGCCATTTTTCACTCAAAATCCATAGGTGTTAACATAGGAACTTTTTTGCCCATTGGGACAGGGTCGTTAACTCGATCTGAAAAGTTGTTTTCTCGTTTTAGTATCATACCATATCCACTAAAGATTGTCCTAAGCTTAAAATATGGAAGAAAAAATACATTTACTCGTGTCGAAAAGACTTCACAACCTCAACCCTTACGAAAAGACCCTCGTGGAGGCACCCGAATGACTATGTGAAAAACCTTTGTTTCTTTCGATGTTTTTCGACGAATCTGTAAGGAAACGCTCAAGTTTAAGAGTGTTACACATATAAATGGTTAAAATACGAATTTTTTTCCCTTTCGCTTCCGGGCCATTTTTCACTCAAAATCCATAGATGTTAACAGAGGAACTTTTTTGCCCATTGAGACAGGGTCGTTAACTCGATCTGAAAAGTTGTTTTCTCGTTTTAGTATCATACCATATCAACTAAAGATTGTCCTAATCTTAGAAAATGGAAGAAAAAATACATTTACTCGTGTCGAAAAGACTTCACAACCTCAACCCTTACGAAAAGACCCTCGTGGAGGCACCCGAATGACTATGTGAAAAACCTTTGTTTCTTTCGATGTTTTTCGACGAATCTGTAAGGAAACGCTCAAGTTTAAGAGTCTTACACATATAAATGGTTAAAATACGAATTTTTTTCACTTTCGCTTCCGGGCCATTTTTCACTCAAAATCCATAGGTGTTAACATAGGAACTTTTTTGCCCATTGGGACAGGGTCGTTAACTCGATCTGAAAAGTTGTTTTCTCGTTTTAGTATCATACCATATCCACTAAAGATTGTCCTAAGCTTAAAATATGGAAGAAAAAATACATTTACTCGTGTCGAAAAGACTTCACAACCTCAACCCTTACGAAAAGACCCTCGTGGAGGCACCCGAATGACTGTGAAAAACCTTTGTTTCTTTCGATGTTTTTCGACGAATCTGTAAGGAAACGCTCAAGTTTAAGAGTCTTACACATATAAATGGTTAAAATACGAATTTTTTCCCTTTCGCTTCCGGGCCATTTTTCACTCAAAATCCATAGATGTTAACAGAGGAACTTTTTTGCCCATTGAGACAGGGTCGTTAACTCGATCTGAAAAGTTGTTTTCTCGTTTTAGTATCATACCATATCCACTAAAGATTGTCCTAAGCTTAAAATATGGAAGAAAAAATACATTTACTCGTGTCGAAAAGACTTCACAACCTCAACCCTTACGAAAAGACCCTCGTGGAGGCACCCGAATGACTATGTGAAAAACCTTTATTTCTTTCGATGTTTTTCGACGAATCTGTAAGGAAACGCTCAAGTTTAAGAGTGTTACACATATAATGGTTACAATACGAATTTTTTCCCTTTCGCTTCCGGGCCATTTTTCACTCAAAATCCATAGGTGTTAACATAGGAACTTTTTTGCCCATTGGGACAGGGTCGTTAACTCGATCTGAAAAGTTGTTTTCTCGTTTTAGTATCATACCATATCCACTAAAGATTGTCCTAAGCTTAAAATATGGAAGAAAAAATACATTTACTCGTGTCGAAAAGACTTCACAACCTCAACCCTTACGAAAAGACCCTCGTGGAGGCACCCGAATGACTATGTGAAAAACCTTTATTTCTTTCGATGTTTTTCGACGAATCTGTAAGGAAACGCTCAAGTTTAAGAGTGTTACACATATAAATGGTTAAAATACGAATTTTTTTCCCTTTCGCTTCCGGGCCATTTTTCACTCAAAATCCATAGGTGTTAACATAGGAACTTTTTTGCCCATTGAGACAGGGTCGTTAACTCGATCTGAAAAGTTGTTTTCTCGTTTTAGTATCATACCATATCAACTAAAGATTGTCCTAATCTTAGAATATGGAAGAAAAAATACATTTACTCGTGTCGAAAAGACTTCACAACCTCAACCCTTACGAAAAGACCCTCGTGGAGGCACCCGAATGACTATGTGAAAAACCTTTATTTCTTTCGATGTTTTTCGACGAATCTGTAAGGAAACCCTCAAGTTTAAGAGTCTTACACATATAAATGGTTAAAATACGAATTTTTTTCACTTTCGCTTCCGGGCCATTTTTCACTCAAAATCCATAGGTGTTAACATAGGAACTTTTTTGCCCATTGGGACAGGGTCGTTAACTCGATCTGAAAAGTTGTTTTCTCGTTTTAGTATCATACCATATCCACTAAAGATTGTCCTAAGCTTAAAATATGGAAGAAAAAATACATTTACTCGTGTCGAAAAGACTTCACAACCTCAACCCTTACGAAAAGACCCTCGTGGAGGCACCCGAATGACTATGTGAAAAACCTTTATTTCTTTCGATGTTTTTCGACGAATCTGTAAGGAAACGCTCAAGTTTAAGAGTGTTACACATATAAATGGTTAAAATACGAATTTTTTTCCCTTTCGCTTCCGGGCCATTTTTCACTCAAAATCCATAGGTGTTAACATAGGAACTTTTTTGCCCATTGAGACAGGGTCGTTAACTCGATCTGAAAAGTTGTTTTCTCGTTTTAGTATCATACCATATCAACTAAAGATTGTCCTAATCTTAGAATATGGAAGAAAAAATACATTTACTCGTGTCGAAAAGACTTCACAACCTCAACCCTTACGAAAAGACCCTCGTGGAGGCACCCAAATGACTATGTGAAAAACCTTTGTTTCTTTCGATGTTTTTCGACGAATCTGTAAGGAAACGCTCAAGTTTAAGAGTGTTACACATATAAATGGTTAAAATACGAATTTTTTTCCCTTTCGCTTCCGGGCCATTTTTCACTCAAAATCCATAGGTGTTAACATAGGAACTTTTTTGCCCATTGAGACAGGGTCGTTAACTCGATCTGAAAAGTTGTTTTCTCGTTTTAGTATCATATCATATCAACTAAAGATTGTCCTAATCTTAGAATATGGAAGAAAAAATACATTTACTCGTGTCGAAAAGACTTCACAACCTCAACCCTTACGAAAAGACCCTCGTGGAGGCACCCGAATGACTATGTGAAAAACCTTTGTTTCTTTCGATGTTTTTCGACGAATCTGTAAGGAAACGCTCAAGTTTAAGAGTCTTACACATATAAATGGTTAAAATACGAATTTTTTTCACTTTCGCTTCCGGGCCATTTTTCACTCAAAATCCATAGGTGTTAACATAGGAACTTTTTTGCCCATTGGGACAGGGTCGTTAACTCGATCTGAAAAGTTGTTTTCTCATTTTAGTATCATACCATATCCACTAAAGATTGTCCTAAGCTTAAAATATGGAAGAAAAAATACATTTACTCGTGTCGAAAAGACTTCACAACCTCAACCCTTACGAAAAGACCCTCGTGGAGGCACCCGAATGACTATGTGAAAAACCTTTATTTCTTTCGATGTTTTTCGACGAATCTATAAGGAAACCCTCAAGTTTAAGAGTCTTACACATATAAATGGTTAAAATACGAATTTTTTCCCTTTCGCTTCCGGGCCATTTTTCACTCAAAATCCATAGGTGTTAACATAGGAACTTTTTTGCCCATTGGGACAGGGTCGTTAACTCGTTCTGAAAAGTTGTTTTCTCGTTTTAGTATCATACCATATCCACTAAAGATTGTCCTAAGCTTAAAATATGGAAGAAAAAATACATTTACTCGTGTCGAAAAGACTTCACAACCTCAACCCTTACGAAAAGACCCTCGTGGAGGCACCCGAATGACTATGTGAAAAACCTTTATTTCTTTCGACGTTTTTCGACGAATCTGTAAGGAAACCCTCAAGTTTAAGAGTCTTACACATATAAATGGTTAAAATACGAATTTTTTCCCTTTCGCTTCCGGGCCATTTTTCACACAAAATCCATAGGTGTTAACATAGGAACTTTTTTGCCCATTGGGACAGGGTCGTTAACTCGATCTGAAAAGTTGTTTTCTCGTTTTAGTATCATACCATATCCACTAAAGATTGTCCTAAGCTTAAAATATGGAAGAAAAAATACATTTACTCGTGTCGAAAAGACTTCACAACCTCAACCCTTACGAAAAGACCCTCGTGGAGGCACCCGAATGACTATGTGAAAAACCTTTATTTCTTTCGATGTTTTTCGACGAATCTGTAAGGAAACGCTCAAGTTTAAGAGTGTTACACATATAAATGGTTAAAATACGAATTTTTTTCCCTTTCGCTTCCGGGCCATTTTTCACTCAAAATCCATAGGTGTTAACATAGGAACTTTTTTGCCCATTGAGACAGGGTCGTTAACTCGATCTGAAAAGTTGTTTTCTCGTTTTAGTATCATACCATATCAACTAAAGATTGTCCTAATCTTAGAATATGGAAGAAAAAATACATTTACTCGTGTCGAAAAGACTTCACAACCTCAACCCTTACGAAAAGACCCTCGTGGAGGCACCCGAATGACTATGTGAAAAACCTTTATTTCTTTCGATGTTTTTCGACGAATCTGTAAGGAAACCCTCAAGTTTAAGAGTCTTACACATAGAAATGGTTAAAATACGAATTTTTTTCCCTTTCGCTTCCGGGCCATTTTTCACTCAAAATCCATAGGTGTTAACATAGGAACTTTTTTGCCCATTGAGACAGGGTCGTTAACTCGATCTGAAAAGTTGTTTTCTCGTTTTAGTATCATATCATATCAACTAAAGATTGTCCTAATCTTAGAATATGGAAGAAAAAATACATTTACTCGTGTCGAAAAGACTTCACAACCTCAACCCTTACGAAAAGACCCTCGTGGAGGCACCCGAATGACTATGTGAAAAACCTTTGTTTCTTTCGATGTTTTTCGACGAATCTGTAAGGAAACGCTCAAGTTTAAGAGTCTTACACATATAAATGGTTAAAATACGAATTTTTTTCACTTTCGCTTCCGGGCCATTTTTCACTCAAAATCCATAGGTGTTAACATAGGAACTTTTTTGCCCATTGGGACAGGGTCGTTAACTCGATCTGAAAAGTTGTTTTCTCATTTTAGTATCATACCATATCCACTAAAGATTGTCCTAAGCTTAAAATATGGAAGAAAAAATACATTTACTCGTGTCGAAAAGACTTCACAACCTCAACCCTTACGAAAAGACCCTCGTGGAGGCACCCGAATGACTATGTGAAAAACCTTTATTTCTTTCGATGTTTTTCGACGAATCTATAAGGAAACCCTCAAGTTTAAGAGTCTTACACATATAAATGGTTAAAATACGAATTTTTTCCCTTTCGCTTCCGGGCCATTTTTCACTCAAAATCCATAGGTGTTAACATAGGAACTTTTTTGCCCATTGGGACAGGGTCGTTAACTCGTTCTGAAAAGTTGTTTTCTCGTTTTAGTATCATACCATATCCACTAAAGATTGTCCTAAGCTTAAAATATGGAAGAAAAAATACATTTACTCGTGTCGAAAAGACTTCACAACCTCAACCCTTACGAAAAGACCCTCGTGGAGGCACCCGAATGACTATGTGAAAAACCTTTATTTCTTTCGACGTTTTTCGACGAATCTGTAAGGAAACCCTCAAGTTTAAGAGTCTTACACATATAAATGGTTAAAATACGAATTTTTTCCCTTTCGCTTCCGGGCCATTTTTCACACAAAATCCATAGGTGTTAACATAGGAACTTTTTTGCCCATTGGGACAGGGTCGTTAACTCGATCTGAAAAGTTGTTTTCTCGTTTTAGTATCATACCATATCCACTAAAGATTGTCCTAAGCTTAAAATATGGAAGAAAAAATACATTTACTCGTGTCGAAAAGACTTCACAACCTCAACCCTTACGAAAAGACCCTCGTGGAGGCACCCGAATGACTATGTGAAAAACCTTTATTTCTTTCGATGTTTTTCGACGAATCTGTAAGGAAACGCTCAAGTTTAAGAGTGTTACACATATAAATGGTTAAAATACGAATTTTTTTCCCTTTCGCTTCCGGGCCATTTTTCACTCAAAATCCATAGGTGTTAACATAGGAACTTTTTTGCCCATTGAGACAGGGTCGTTAACTCGATCTGAAAAGTTGTTTTCTCGTTTTAGTATCATACCATATCAACTAAAGATTGTCCTAATCTTAGAATATGGAAGAAAAAATACATTTACTCGTGTCGAAAAGACTTCACAACCTCAACCCTTACGAAAAGACCCTCGTGGAGGCACCCGAATGACTATGTGAAAAACCTTTATTTCTTTCGATGTTTTTCGACGAATCTGTAAGGAAACCCTCAAGTTTAAGAGTCTTACACATAGAAATGGTTAAAATACGAATTTTTTTCCCTTTCGCTTCCGGGCCATTTTTCACTCAAAATCCATAGGTGTTAACATAGGAACTTTTTTGCCCATTGAGACAGGGTCGTTAACTCGATCTGAAAAGTTGTTTTCTCGTTTTAGTATCATACCATATCAACTAAAGATTGTCCTAATCTTAGAAAATGGAAGAAAAAATACATTTACTCGTGTCGAAAAGACTTCACAACCTCAACCCTTACGAAAAGACCCTCGTGGAGGCACCCGAATGACTATGTGAAAAACCTTTGTTTCTTTCGATGTTTTTCGACGAATCTGTAAGGAAACGCTCAAGTTTAAGAGTCTTACACATATAAATGGTTAAAATACGAATTTTTTTCACTTTCGCTTCCGGGCCATTTTTCACTCAAAATCCATAGGTGTTAACATAGGAACTTTTTTGCCCTTTGGGACAGGGTCGTTAACTCGATCTGAAAAGTTGTTTTCTCGTTTTAGTATCATACCATATCCACTAAAGATTGTCCTAAGCTTAAAATATGGAAGAAAAAATACATTTACTCGTGTCGAAAAGACTTCACAACCTCAACCCTTACGAAAAGACCCTCGTGGAGGCACCCGAATGACTATGTGAAAAACCTTTGTTTCTTTCGATGTTTTTCGACAAATCTGTAAGGAAACGCTCAAGTTTAAGAGTGTTACACATATAAATGGTTAAAATACGAATTTTTTTTCCCTTTCGCTTCCGGGCCATTTTTCACTCAAAATCCATAGGTGTTAACAGAGGAACTTTTTTGCCCATTGAGACAGGGTCGTTAACTCGATCTGAAAAGTTGTTTTCTCGTTTTAGTATCATACCATATCAACTAAAGATTGTCCTAATCTTAGAATATGGAAGAAAAAATACATTTACTCGTGTCGAAAAGACTTCACAACCTCAACCCTTACGAAAAGACCCTCGTGGAGGCACCCGAATGACTATGTGAAAAACCTTTGTTTCTTTCGATGTTTTTGGACGAATCTGTAAGGAAACGCTCAAGTTTAAGAGTCTTACACATATAAATGGTTAAAATACGAATTTTTTTCACTTTCGCTTCCGGGCCATTTTTCACTCAAAATCCATAGGTGTTAACATAGGAACTTTTTTGCCCATTGGGACAGGGTCGTTAACTCGATCTGAAAAGTTGTTTTCTCGTTTTAGTATCATACCATATCCACTAAAGATTGTCCTAAGCTTAAAATATGGAAGAAAAAATACATTTACTCGTGTCGAAAAGACTTCACAACCTCAACCCTTACGAAAAGACCCTCGTGGAGGCACCCGAATGACTATGTGAAAAACCTTTATTTCTTTCGATGTTTTTCGACGAATCTGTAAGGAAACCCTCAAGTTTAAGAGTCTTACACATATAAATGGTTAAAATACGAATTTTTTTCCCTTTCGCTTCCGGGCCATTTTTCACTCAAAATCCATAGGTGTTAACATAGGAACTTTTTTGCCCATTGAGACAGGGTCGTTAACTCGATCTGAAAAGTTGTTTTCTCGTTTTAGTATCATACCATATCAACTAAAGATTGTCCTAATCTTAGAAAATGGAAGAAAAAATACATTTACTCGTGTCGAAAAGACTTCACAACCTCAACCCTTACGAAAAGACCCTCGTGGAGGCACCCGAATGACTATGTGAAAAACCTTTGTTTCTTTCGATGTTTTTCGACGAATCTGTAAGGAAACGCTCAAGTTTAAGAGTCTTACACATATAAATGGTTAAAATACGAATTTTTTTCACTTTCGCTTCCGGGCCATTTTTCACTCAAAATCCATAGGTGTTAACATAGGAACTTTTTTGCCCATTGGGACAGGGTCGTTAACTCGATCTGAAAAGTTGTTTTCTCGTTTTAGTATCATACCATATCCACTAAAGATTGTCCTAAGCTTAAAATATGGAAGAAAAAATACATTTACTCGTGTCGAAAAGACTTCACAACCTCAACCCTTACGAAAAGACCCTCGTGGAGGCACCCGAATGACTATGTGAAAAACCTTTATTTCTTTCGATGTTTTTCGACGAATCTGTAAGGAAACGCTCAAGTTTAAGAGTGTTACACATATAAATGGTTAAAATACGAATTTTTTTCCCTTTCGCTTCCGGGCCATTTTTCACTCAAAATCCATAGGTGTTAACATAGGAACTTTTTTGCCCATTGAGACAGGGTCGTTAACTCGATCTGAAAAGTTGTTTTCTCGTTTTAGTATCATACCATATCAACTAAAGATTGTCCTAATCTTAGAATATGGAAGAAAAAATACATTTACTCGTGTCGAAAAGACTTCACAACCTCAACCCTTACGAAAAGACCCTCGTGGAGGCACCCGAATGACTATGTGAAAAACCTTTGTTTCTTTCGATGTTTTTTGACGAATCTGTAAGGAAACGCTCAAGTTTAAGAGTCTTACACATATAAATGGTTAAAATACGAATTTTTTCCCTTTCGCTTCCGGACCATTTTTCACTCAAAATCCATAGGTGTTAACATAGGAACTTTTTTGCCCATTGGGACAGGGTCGTTAACTCGATCTGAAAAGTTGTTTTCTCGTTTTAGTATCATACCATATCCACTAAAGATTGTCCTAAGCTTGAAATATGGAAGAAAAAATACATTTACTCGTGTCGAAAAGACTTCACAACCTCAACCCTTACGAAAAGACCCTCGTGGAGGCACCCGAATGACTATGTGAAAAACCTTTATTTCTTTCGATGTTTTTCGACGAATCTGTAAGGAAACCCTCAAGTTTAAGAGTCTTACACATATAAATGGTTAAAATACGAATTTTTTTCCCTTTCGCTTCCGGGCCATTTTTCACTCAAAATCCATAGGTGTTAACATAGGAACTTTTTTGCCCATTGAGACAGGGTCGTTAACTCGATCTGAAAAGTTGTTTTCTCGTTTTAGTATCATACCATATCAACTAAAGATTGTCCTAATCTTAGAAAATGGAAGAAAAAATACATTTACTCGTGTCGAAAAGACTTCACAACCTCAACCCTTACGAAAAGACCCTCGTGGAGGCACCCGAATGACTATGTGAAAAACCTTTGTTTCTTTCGATGTTTTTCGACGAATCTGTAAGGAAACGCTCAAGTTTAAGAGTCTTACACATATAAATGGTTAAAATACGAATTTTTTTCACTTTCGCTTCCGGGCCATTTTTCACTCAAAATCCATAGGTGTTAACATAGGAACTTTTTTGCCCATTGGGACAGGGTGGTTAACTCGATCTGAAAAGTTGTTTTCTCGTTTTAGTATCATACCATATCCACTAAAGATTGTCCTAAGCTTAAAATATGGAAGAAAAAATACATTTACTCGTGTCGAAAAGACTTCACAACCTCAACCCTTACGAAAAGACCCTCGTGGAGGCACCCGAATGACTATGTGAAAAACCTTTATTTCTTTCGATGTTTTTCGACGAATCTGTAAGGAAACCCTCAAGTTTAAGAGTCTTACACATATAAATGGTTAAAATACGAATTTTTTTCCCTTTCGCTTCCGGGCCATTTTTCACTCAAAATCCATAGGTGTTAACATAGGAACTTTTTTGCCCATTGGGACAGGGTCGTTAACTCGATCTGAAAAGTTGTTTTCTCGTTTTAGTATCATACCATATCCACTAAAGATTGTCCTAAGCTTAAAATATGGAAGAAAAAATACATTTACTCGTGTCGAAAAGACTTCACAACCTCAACCCTTACGAAAAGACCCTCGTGGAGGCACCCGAATGACTATGTGAAAAACCTTTATTTCTTTCGATGTTTTTCGACGAATCTGTAAGGAAACCCTCAAGTTTAAGAGTCTTACACATATAAATGGTTAAAATACGAATTTTTTCCCTTTCGCTTCCGGGCCATTTTTCACTCAAAATCCATAGGTGTTAACATAGGAACTTTTTTGCCCATTGGGACAGGGTCGTTAACTCGATCTGAAAAGTTGTTTTCTCGTTTTAGTATCATACCATATCCACTAAAGATTGTCCTAAGCTTAAAATATGGAAGAAAAAATACATTTACTCGTGTCGAAAAGACTTCACAACCTCAACCCTTACGAAAAGACCCTCGTGGAGGCACCCGAATGACTATGTGAAAAACCTTTATTTCTTTCGATGTTTTTCGACGAATCTGTAAGGAAACCCTCAAGTTTAAGAGTCTTACACATATAAATGGTTAAAATACGAATTTTTTCCCTTTCGCTTCCGGGCCATTTTTCACTCAAAATCCATAGGTGTTAACATAGGAACTTTTTTGCCCATTGGGACAGGGTCGTTAACTCGATCTGAAAAGTTGTTTTCTCGTTTTAGTATCATACCATATCCACTAAAGATTGTCCTAAGCTTAAAATATGGAAGAAAAAATACATTTACTCGTGTCGAAAAGACTTCACAACCTCAACCCTTACGAAAAGACCCTCGTGGAGGCACCCGAATAACTATGTGAAAAACCTTTATTTCTTTCGATGTTTTTCGACGAATCTGTAAGGAAACGCTCAAGTTTAAGAGTGTTACACATATAATGGTTACAATACGAATTTTTTCCCTTTCGCTTCCGGGCCATTTTTCACTCAAAATCCATAGGTGTTAACATAGGAACTTTTTTGCCCATTGGGACAGGGTCGTTAACTCGATCTGAAAAGTTGTTTTCTCGTTTTAGTATCATACCATATCCACTAAAGATTGTCCTAAGCTTAAAATATGGAAGAAAAAATACATTTACTCGTGTCGAAAAGACTTCACAACCTCAACCCTTACGAAAAGACCCTCGTGGAGGCACCCGAATGACTATGTGAAAAACCTTTATTTCTTTCGATGTTTTTCGACGAATCTGTAAGGAAACGCTCAAGTTTAAGAGTCTTACACATATAAATGGTTAAAATACGAATTTTTTTCCCTTTCGCTTCCGGGCCATTTTTCACTCAAAATCCATAGGTGTTAACATAGGAACTTTTTTGCCCATTGAGACAGGGTCGTTAACTCGATCTGAAAAGTTGTTTTCTCATTTTAGTATCATACCGTATCAACTAAAGATTGTCCTAATCTTAGAAAATGGAAGAAAAAATACATTTACTCGTGTCGAAAAGACTTCACAACCTCAACCCTTACGAAAAGACCCTCGTGGAGGCACCCGAATGACTATGTGAAAAACCTTTGTTTCTTTCGATGTTTTTTGACGAATCTGTAAGGAAACGCTCAAGTTTAAGAGTCTTACACATATAAATGGTTAAAATACGAATTTTTTCCCTTTCGCTTCCGGACCATTTTTCACTCAAAATCCATAGGTGTTAACATAGGAACTTTTTTGCCCATTGGGACAGGGTCGTTAACTCGATCTGAAAAGTTGTTTTCTCGTTTTAGTATCATACCATATCCACTAAAGATTGTCCTAAGCTTGAAATATGGAAGAAAAAATACATTTACTCGTGTCGAAAAGACTTCACAACCTCAACCCTTACGAAAAGACCCTCGTGGAGGCACCCGAATGACTATGTGAAAAACCTTTATTTCTTTCGATGTTTTTCGACGAATCTGTAAGGAAACCCTCAAGTTTAAGAGTCTTACACATATAAATGGTTAAAATACGAATTTTTTTCCCTTTCGCTTCCGGGCCATTTTTCACTCAAAATCCATAGGTGTTAACATAGGAACTTTTTTGCCCATTGAGACAGGGTCGTTAACTCGATCTGAAAAGTTGTTTTCTCGTTTTAGTATCATACCATATCAACTAAAGATTGTCCTAATCTTAGAAAATGGAAGAAAAAATACATTTACTCGTGTCGAAAAGACTTCACAACCTCAACCCTTACGAAAAGACCCTCGTGGAGGCACCCGAATGACTATGTGAAAAACCTTTGTTTCTTTCGATGTTTTTCGACGAATCTGTAAGGAAACGCTCAAGTTTAAGAGTCTTACACATATAAATGGTTAAAATACGAATTTTTTTCACTTTCGCTTCCGGGCCATTTTTCACTCAAAATCCATAGGTGTTAACATAGGAACTTTTTTGCCCATTGGGACAGGGTCGTTAACTCGATCTGAAAAGTTGTTTTCTCGTTTTAGTATCATACCATATCCACTAAAGATTGTCCTAAGCTTAAAATATGGAAGAAAAAATACATTTACTCGTGTCGAAAAGACTTCACAACCTCAACCCTTACGAAAAGACCCTCGTGGAGGCACCCGAATGACTATGTGAAAAACCTTTATTTCTTTCGATGTTTTTCGACGAATCTGTAAGGAAACCCTCAAGTTTAAGAGTCTTACACATATAAATGGTTAAAATACGAATTTTTTTCCCTTTCGCTTCCGGGCCATTTTTCACTCAAAATCCATAGGTGTTAACATAGGAACTTTTTTGCCCATTGGGACAGGGTCGTTAACTCGATCTGAAAAGTTGTTTTCTCGTTTTAGTATCATACCATATCCACTAAAGATTGTCCTAAGCTTAAAATATGGAAGAAAAAATACATTTACTCGTGTCGAAAAGACTTCACAACCTCAACCCTTACGAAAAGACCCTCGTGGAGGCACCCGAATGACTATGTGAAAAACCTTTATTTCTTTCGATGTTTTTCGACGAATCTGTAAGGAAACCCTCAAGTTTAAGAGTCTTACACATATAAATGGTTAAAATACGAATTTTTTCCCTTTCGCTTCCGGGCCATTTTTCACTCAAAATCCATAGGTGTTAACATAGGAACTTTTTTGCCCATTGGGACAGGGTCGTTAACTCGATCTGAAAAGTTGTTTTCTCGTTTTAGTATCATACCATATCCACTAAAGATTGTCCTAAGCTTAAAATATGGAAGAAAAAATACATTTACTCGTGTCGAAAAGACTTCACAACCTCAACCCTTACGAAAAGACCCTCGTGGAGGCACCCGAATAACTATGTGAAAAACCTTTATTTCTTTCGATGTTTTTCGACGAATCTGTAAGGAAACGCTCAAGTTTAAGAGTGTTACACATATAATGGTTACAATACGAATTTTTTCCCTTTCGCTTCCGGGCCATTTTTCACTCAAAATCCATAGGTGTTAACATAGGAACTTTTTTGCCCATTGGGACAGGGTCGTTAACTCGATCTGAAAAGTTGTTTTCTCGTTTTAGTATCATACCATATCCACTAAAGATTGTCCTAAGCTTAAAATATGGAAGAAAAAATACATTTACTCGTGTCGAAAAGACTTCACAACCTCAACCCTTACGAAAAGACCCTCGTGGAGGCACCCGAATGACTATGTGAAAAACCTTTATTTCTTTCGATGTTTTTCGACGAATCTGTAAGGAAACGCTCAAGTTTAAGAGTCTTACACATATAAATGGTTAAAATACGAATTTTTTTCCCTTTCGCTTCCGGGCCATTTTTCACTCAAAATCCATAGGTGTTAACATAGGAACTTTTTTGCCCATTGAGACAGGGTCGTTAACTCGATCTGAAAAGTTGTTTTCTCCTTTTAGTATCATACCGTATCAACTAAAGATTGTCCTAATCTTAGAAAATGGAAGAAAAAATACATTTACTCGTGTCGAAAAGACTTCACAACCTCAACCCTTACGAAAAGACCCTCGTGGAGGCACCCGAATGACTATGTGAAAAACCTTTGTTTCTTTCGATGTTTTTTGACGAATCTGTAAGGAAACGCTCAAGTTTAAGAGTCTTACACATATAAATGGTTAAAATACGAATTTTTTCCCTTTCGCTTCCGGACCATTTTTCACTCAAAATCCATAGGTGTTAACATAGGAACTTTTTTGCCCATTGGGACAGGGTCGTTAACTCGATCTGAAAAGTTGTTTTCTCGTTTTAGTATCATACCATATCCACTAAAGATTGTCCTAAGCTTGAAATATGGAAGAAAAAATACATTTACTCGTGTCGAAAAGACTTCACAACCTCAACCCTTACGAAAAGACCCTCGTGGAGGCACCCGAATGACTATGTGAAAAACCTTTATTTCTTTCGATGTTTTTCGACGAATCTGTAAGGAAACCCTCAAGTTTAAGAGTCTTACACATATAAATGGTTAAAATACGAATTTTTTTCCCTTTCGCTTCCGGGCCATTTTTCACTCAAAATCCATAGGTGTTAACATAGGAACTTTTTTGCCCATTGAGACAGGGTCGTTAACTCGATCTGAAAAGTTGTTTTCTCGTTTTAGTATCATACCATATCAACTAAAGATTGTCCTAATCTTAGAAAATGGAAGAAAAAATACATTTACTCGTGTCGAAAAGACTTCACAACCTCAACCCTTACGAAAAGACCCTCGTGGAGGCACCCGAATGACTATGTGAAAAACCTTTGTTTCTTTCGATGTTTTTCGACGAATCTGTAAGGAAACGCTCAAGTTTAAGAGTCTTACACATATAAATGGTTAAAATACGAATTTTTTTCACTTTCGCTTCCGGGCCATTTTTCACTCAAAATCCATAGGTGTTAACATAGGAACTTTTTTGCCCATTGGGACAGGGTCGTTAACTCGATCTGAAAAGTTGTTTTCTCGTTTTAGTATCATACCATATCCACTAAAGATTGTCCTAAGCTTAAAATATGGAAGAAAAAATACATTTACTCGTGTCGAAAAGACTTCACAACCTCAACCCTTACGAAAAGACCCTCGTGGAGGCACCCGAATGACTATGTGAAAAACCTTTATTTCTTTCGATGTTTTTCGACGAATCTGTAAGGAAACCCTCAAGTTTAAGAGTCTTACACATATAAATGGTTAAAATACGAATTTTTTTCCCTTTCGCTTCCGGGCCATTTTTCACTCAAAATCCATAGGTGTTAACATAGGAACTTTTTTGCCCATTGGGACAGGGTCGTTAACTCGATCTGAAAAGTTGTTTTCTCGTTTTAGTATCATACCATATCCACTAAAGATTGTCCTAAGCTTAAAATATGGAAGAAAAAATACATTTACTCGTGTCGAAAAGACTTCACAACCTCAACCCTTACGAAAAGACCCTCGTGGAGGCACCCGAATGACTATGTGAAAAACCTTTATTTCTTTCGATGTTTTTCGACGAATCTGTAAGGAAACCCTCAAGTTTAAGAGTCTTACACATATAAATGGTTAAAATACGAATTTTTTCCCTTTCGCTTCCGGGCCATTTTTCACTCAAAATCCATAGGTGTTAACATAGGAACTTTTTTGCCCATTGGGACAGGGTCGTTAACTCGATCTGAAAAGTTGTTTTCTCGTTTTAGTATCATACCATATCCACTAAAGATTGTCCTAAGCTTAAAATATGGAAGAAAAAATACATTTACTCGTGTCGAAAAGACTTCACAACCTCAACCCTTACGAAAAGACCCTCGTGGAGGCACCCGAATAACTATGTGAAAAACCTTTATTTCTTTCGATGTTTTTCGACGAATCTGTAAGGAAACGCTCAAGTTTAAGAGTGTTACACATATAATGGTTACAATACGAATTTTTTCCCTTTCGCTTCCGGGCCATTTTTCACTCAAAATCCATAGGTGTTAACATAGGAACTTTTTTGCCCATTGGGACAGGGTCGTTAACTCGATCTGAAAAGTTGTTTTCTCGTTTTAGTATCATACCATATCCACTAAAGATTGTCCTAAGCTTAAAATATGGAAGAAAAAATACATTTACTCGTGTCGAAAAGACTTCACAACCTCAACCCTTACGAAAAGACCCTCGTGGAGGCACCCGAATGACTATGTGAAAAACCTTTATTTCTTTCGATGTTTTTCGACGAATCTGTAAGGAAACGCTCAAGTTTAAGAGTGTTACACATATAAATGGTTAAAATACGAATTTTTTTCCCTTTCGCTTCCGGGCCATTTTTCACTCAAAATCCATAGGTGTTAACATAGGAACTTTTTTGCCCATTGAGACAGGGTCGTTAACTCGATCTGAAAAGTTGTTTTCTCGTTTTAGTATCATACCATATCAACTAAAGATTGTCCTAATCTTAGAATATGGAAGAAAAAATACATTTACTCGTGTCGAAAAGACTTTCCAACCTCAACCCTTACGAAAAGACCCTCGTGGAGGCACCCAAATGACTATGTGAAAAACCTTTGTTTCTTTCGATGTTTTTCGACGAATCTGTAAGGAAACGCTCAAGTTTAAGAGTCTTACACATATAAATGGTTAAAATACGAATTTTTTTCACTTTCGCTTCCGGGCCATTTTTCACTCAAAATCCATAGGTGTTAACATAGGAACTTTTTTGCCCATTGGGACAGGGTCGTTAACTCGATCTGAAAAGTTGTTTTCTCGTTTTAGTATCATACCATATCCACTAAAGATTGTCCTAAGCTTAAAATATGGAAGAAAAAATACATTTACTCGTGTCGAAAAGACTTCACAACCTCAACCCTTACGAAAAGACCCTCGTGGAGGCACCCGAATGACTATGTGAAAAACCTTTATTTCTTTCGATGTTTTTCGACGAATCTGTAAGGAAACGCTCAAGTTTAAGAGTCTTACACATATAAATGGTTAAAATACGAATTTTTTTCCCTTTCGCTTCCGGGCCATTTTTCACTCAAAATCCATAGGTGTTAACATAGGAACTTTTTTGCCCATTGAGACAGGGTCGTTAACTCGATCTGAAAAGTTGTTTTCTCATTTTAGTATCATACCATATCAACTAAAGATTGTCCTAATCTTAGAAAATGGAAGAAAAAATACATTTACTCGTGTCGAAAAGACTTCACAACCTCAACCCTTACGAAAAGACCCTCGTGGAGGCACCCGAATGACTATGTGAAAAACCTTTGTTTCTTTCGATGTTTTTTGACGAATCTGTAAGGAAACGCTCAAGTTTAAGAGTCTTACACATATAAATGGTTAAAATACGAATTTTTTCCCTTTCGCTTCCGGACCATTTTTCACTCAAAATCCATAGGTGTTAACATAGGAACTTTTTTGCCCATTGGGACAGGGTCGTTAACTCGATCTGAAAAGTTGTTTTCTCGTTTTAGTATCATACCATATCCACTAAAGATTGTCCTAAGCTTGAAATATGGAAGAAAAAATACATTTACTCGTGTCGAAAAGACTTCACAACCTCAACCCTTACGAAAAGACCCTCGTGGAGGCACCCGAATGACTATGTGAAAAACCTTTATTTCTTTCGATGTTTTTCGACGAATCTGTAAGGAAACCCTCAAGTTTAAGAGTCTTACACATATAAATGGTTAAAATACGAATTTTTTTCCCTTTCGCTTCCGGGCCATTTTTCACTCAAAATCCATAGGTGTTAACATAGGAACTTTTTTGCCCATTGAGACAGGGTCGTTAACTCGATCTGAAAAGTTGTTTTCTCGTTTTAGTATCATACCATATCAACTAAAGATTGTCCTAATCTTAGAAAATGGAAGAAAAAATACATTTACTCGTGTCGAAAAGACTTCACAACCTCAACCCTTACGAAAAGACCCTCGTGGAGGCACCCGAATGACTATGTGAAAAACCTTTGTTTCTTTCGATGTTTTTCGACGAATCTGTAAGGAAACGCTCAAGTTTAAGAGTCTTACACATATAAATGGTTAAAATACGAATTTTTTTCACTTTCGCTTCCGGGCCATTTTTCACTCAAAATCCATAGGTGTTAACATAGGAACTTTTTTGCCCATTGGGACAGGGTCGTTAACTCGATCTGAAAAGTTGTTTTCTCGTTTTAGTATCATACCATATCCACTAAAGATTGTCCTAAGCTTAAAATATGGAAGAAAAAATACATTTACTCGTGTCGAAAAGACTTCACAACCTCAACCCTTACGAAAAGACCCTCGTGGAGGCACCCGAATGACTATGTGAAAAACCTTTATTTCTTTCGATGTTTTTCGACGAATCTGTAAGGAAACCCTCAAGTTTAAGAGTCTTACACATATAAATGGTTAAAATACGAATTTTTTTCCCTTTCGCTTCCGGGCCATTTTTCACTCAAAATCCATAGGTGTTAACATAGGAACTTTTTTGCCCATTGGGACAGGGTCGTTAACTCGATCTGAAAAGTTGTTTTCTCGTTTTAGTATCATACCATATCCACTAAAGATTGTCCTAAGCTTAAAATATGGAAGAAAAAATACATTTACTCGTGTCGAAAAGACTTCACAACCTCAACCCTTACGAAAAGACCCTCGTGGAGGCACCCGAATGACTATGTGAAAAACCTTTATTTCTTTCGATGTTTTTCGACGAATCTGTAAGGAAACCCTCAAGTTTAAGAGTCTTACACATATAAATGGTTAAAATACGAATTTTTTCCCTTTCGCTTCCGGGCCATTTTTCACTCAAAATCCATAGGTGTTAACATAGGAACTTTTTTGCCCATTGGGACAGGGTCGTTAACTCGATCTGAAAAGTTGTTTTCTCGTTTTAGTATCATACCATATCCACTAAAGATTGTCCTAAGCTTAAAATATGGAAGAAAAAATACATTTACTCGTGTCGAAAAGACTTCACAACCTCAACCCTTACGAAAAGACCCTCGTGGAGGCACCCGAATAACTATGTGAAAAACCTTTATTTCTTTCGATGTTTTTCGACGAATCTGTAAGGAAACGCTCAAGTTTAAGAGTGTTACACATATAATGGTTACAATACGAATTTTTTCCCTTTCGCTTCCGGGCCATTTTTCACTCAAAATCCATAGGTGTTAACATAGGAACTTTTTTGCCCATTGGGACAGGGTCGTTAACTCGATCTGAAAAGTTGTTTTCTCGTTTTAGTATCATACCATATCCACTAAAGATTGTCCTAAGCTTAAAATATGGAAGAAAAAATACATTTACTCGTGTCGAAAAGACTTCACAACCTCAACCCTTACGAAAAGACCCTCGTGGAGGCACCCGAATGACTATGTGAAAAACCTTTATTTCTTTCGATGTTTTTCGACGAATCTGTAAGGAAACGCTCAAGTTTAAGAGTGTTACACATATAAATGGTTAAAATACGAATTTTTTTCCCTTTCGCTTCCGGGCCATTTTTCACTCAAAATCCATAGGTGTTAACATAGGAACTTTTTTGCCCATTGAGACAGGGTCGTTAACTCGATCTGAAAAGTTGTTTTCTCGTTTTAGTATCATACCATATCAACTAAAGATTGTCCTAATCTTAGAAAATGGAAGAAAAAATACATTTACTCGTGTCGAAAAGACTTCACAACCTCAACCCTTACGAAAAGACCCTCGTGGAAGCACCCGAATGACTATGTGAAAAACCTTTGTTTCTTTCGATGTTTTTCGACGAATCTGTAAGGAAACGCTCAAGTTTAAGAGTCTTACACATATAAATGGTTAAAATACGAATTTTTTTCACTTTCGCTTCCGGGCCATTTTTCACTCAAAATCCATACGTGTTAACATAGGAACTTTTTTGCCCATTGGGACAGGGTCGTTAACTCGATCTGAAAAGTTGTTTTCTCGTTTTAGTATCATACCATATCAACTAAAGATTGTCCTAATCTTAGAAAATGGAAGAAAAAATACATTTACTCGTGTCGAAAAGACTTCACAACCTCAACCCTTACGAAAAGACCCTCGTGGAGGCACCCGAATGACTATGTGAAAAACCTTTGTTTCTTTCGATGTTTTTCGACGAATCTGTAAGGAAACGCTCAAGTTTAAGAGTCTTACACATATAAATGGTTAAAATACGAATTTTTTTCACTTTCGCTTCCGGGCCATTTTTCACTCAAAATCCATAGGTGTTAACATAGGAACTTTTTTGCCCATTGGGACAGGGTCGTTAACTCGATCTGAAAAGTTGTTTTCTCGTTTTAGTATCATACCATATCCACTAAAGATTGTCCTAAGCTTAAAATATGGAAGAAAAAATACATTTACTCGTGTCGAAAAGACTTCACAACCTCAACCCTTACGAAAAGACCCTCGTGGAGGCACCCGAATGACTATGTGAAAAACCTTTATTTCTTTCGATGTTTTTCGACGAATCTGTAAGGAAACCCTCAAGTTTAAGAGTCTTACACATATAAATGGTTAAAATACGAATTTTTTTCCCTTTCGCTTCCGGGCCATTTTTCACTCAAAATCCATAGGTGTTAACATAGGAACTTTTTTGCCCATTGAGACAGGGTCGTTAACTCGATCTGAAAAGTTGTTTTCTCGTTTTAGTATCATACCATATCAACTAAAGATTGTCCTAATCTTAGAAAATGGAAGAAAAAATACATTTACTCGTGTCGAAAAGACTTCACAACCTCAACCCTTACGAAAAGACCCTCGTGGAGGCACCCGAATGACTATGTGAAAAACCTTTATTTCTTTCGATGTTTTTCGACGAATCTGTAAGGAAACCCTCAAGTTTAAGAGTCTTACACATATAAATGGTTAAAATACGAATTTTTTCCCTTTCGCTTCCGGGCCATTTTTCACTCAAAATCCATAGGTGTTAACATAGGAACTTTTTTGCCCATTGGGACAGGGTCGTTAACTCGATCTGAAAAGTTGTTTTCTCGTTTTAGTATCATACCATATCCACTAAAGATTGTCCTAAGCTTAAAATATGGAAGAAAAAATACATTTACTCGTGTCGAAAAGACTTCACAACCTCAACCCTTACGAAAAGACCCTCGTGGAGGCACCCGAATGACTATGTGAAAAACCTTTATTTCTTTCGATGTTTTTCGACGAATCTGTAAGGAAACCCTCAAGTTTAAGAGTCTTACACATATAAATGGTTAAAATACGAATTTTTTTCCCTTTCGCTTCCGGGCCATTTTTCACTCAAAATCCATAGGTGTTAACATAGGAACTTTTTTGCCCATTGAGACAGGGTCGTTAACTCGATCTGAAAAGTTGTTTTCTCGTTTTAGTATCATACCATATCAACTAAAGATTGTCCTAATCTTAGAAAATGGAAGAAAAAATACATTTACTCGTGTCGAAAAGACTTCACAACCTCAACCCTTACGAAAAGACCCTCGTGGAGGCACCCGAATGACTATGTGAAAAACCTTTGTTTCTTTCGATGTTTTTCGACGAATCTGTAAGGAAACGCTCAAGTTTAAGAGTCTTACACATATAAATGGTTAAAATACGAATTTTTTTCACTTTCGCTTCCGGGCCATTTTTCACTCAAAATCCATAGGTGTTAACATAGGAACTTTTTTGCCCATTGGGACAGGGTCGTTAACTCGATCTGAAAAGTTGTTTTCTCGTTTTAGTATCATACCATATCCACTAAAGATTGTCCTAAGCTTAAAATATGGAAGAAAAAATACATTTACTCGTGTCGAAAAGACTTCACAACCTCAACCCTTACGAAAAGACCCTCGTGGAGGCACCCGAATGACTATGTGAAAAACCTTTATTTCTTTCGATGTTTTTCGACGAATCTGTAAGGAAACCCTCAAGTTTAAGAGTCTTACACATATAAATGGTTAAAATACGAATTTTTTCCCTTTCGCTTCCGGGCCATTTTTCACTCAAAATCCATAGGTGTTAACATAGGAACTTTTTTGCCCATTGGGACAGGGTCGTTAACTCGATCTGAAAAGTTGTTTTCTCGTTTTAGTATCATACCATATCCACTAAAGATTGTCCTAAGCTTAAAATATGGAAGAAAAAATACATTTACTCGTGTCGAAAAGACTTCACAACCTCAACCCTTACGAAAAGACCCTCGTGGAGGCACCCGAATGACTATGTGAAAAACCTTTATTTCTTTCGATGTTTTTCGACGAATCTGTAAGGAAACCCTCAAGTTTAAGAGTCTTACACATATAAATGGTTAAAATACGAATTTTTTTCCCTTTCGCTTCCGGGCCATTTTTCACTCAAAATCCATAGGTGTTAACATAGGAACTTTTTTGCCCATTGAGACAGGGTCGTTAACTCGATCTGAAAAGTTGTTTTCTCGTTTTAGTATCATACCATATCAACTAAAGATTGTCCTAATCTTAGAAAATGGAAGAAAAAATACATTTACTCGTGTCGAAAAGACTTCACAACCTCAACCCTTACGAAAAGACCCTCGTGGAGGCACCCGAATGACTATGTGAAAAACCTTTGTTTCTTTCGATGTTTTTCGACGAATCTGTAAGGAAACGCTCAAGTTTAAGAGTCTTACACATATAAATGGTTAAAATACGAATTTTTTTCACTTTCGCTTCCGGGCCATTTTTCACTCAAAATCCATAGGTGTTAACATAGGAACTTTTTTGCCCATTGGGACAGGGTCGTTAACTCGATCTGAAAAGTTGTTTTCTCGTTTTAGTATCATACCATATCCACTAAAGATTGTCCTAAGCTTAAAATATGGAAGAAAAAATACATTTACTCGTGTCGAAAAGACTTCACAACCTCAACCCTTACGAAAAGACCCTCGTGGAGGCACCCGAATGACTATGTGAAAAACCTTTATTTCTTTCGATGTTTTTCGACGAATCTGTAAGGAAACCCTCAAGTTTAAGAGTCTTACACATATAAATGGTTAAAATACGAATTTTTTCCCTTTCGCTTCCGGGCCATTTTTCACTCAAAATCCATAGGTGTTAACATAGGAACTTTTTTGCCCATTGGGACAGGGTCGTTAACTCGATCTGAAAAGTTGTTTTCTCGTTTTAGTATCATACCATATCCACTAAAGATTGTCCTAAGCTTAAAATATGGAAGAAAAAATACATTTACTCGTGTCGAAAAGACTTCACAACCTCAACCCTTACGAAAAGACCCTCGTGGAGGCACCCGAATGACTATGTGAAAAACCTTTATTTCTTTCGATGTTTTTCGACGAATCTGTAAGGAAACCCTCAAGTTTAAGAGTCTTACACATATAAATGGTTAAAATACGAATTTTTTTCCCTTTCGCTTCCGGGCCATTTTTCACTCAAAATCCATAGGTGTTAACATAGGAACTTTTTTGCCCATTGAGACAGGGTCGTTAACTCGATCTGAAAAGTTGTTTTCTCGTTTTAGTATCATACCATATCAACTAAAGATTGTCCTAATCTTAGAAAATGGAAGAAAAAATACATTTACTCGTGTCGAAAAGACTTCACAACCTCAACCCTTACGAAAAGACCCTCGTGGAAGCACCCGAATGACTATGTGAAAAACCTTTGTTTCTTTCGATGTTTTTCGACGAATCTGTAAGGAAACGCTCAAGTTTAAGAGTCTTACACATATAAATGGTTAAAATACGAATTTTTTTCCCTTTCGCTTCCGGGCCATTTTTCACTCAAAATCCATAGGTGTTAACATAGGAACTTTTTTGCCCATTGAGACAGGGTCGTTAACTCGATCTGAAAAGTTGTTTTCTCGTTTTAGTATCATACCATATCAACTAAAGATTGTCCTAATCTTAGAAAATGGAAGAAAAAATACATTTACTCGTGTCGAAAAGACTTCACAACCTCAACCCTTACGAAAAGACCCTCGTGGAAGCACCCGAATGACTATGTGAAAAACCTTTGTTTCTTTCGATGTTTTTCGACGAATCTGTAAGGAAACGCTCAAGTTTAAGAGTCTTACACATATAAATGGTTAAAATACGAATTTTTTTCACTTTCGCTTCCGGGCCATTTTTCACTCAAAATCCATAGGTGTTAACATAGGAACTTTTTTGCCCATTGGGACAGGGTCGTTAACTCGATCTGAAAAGTTGTTTTCTCGTTTTAGTATCATACCATATCCACTAAAGATTGTCCTAAGCTTAAAATATGGAAGAAAAAATACATTTACTCGTGTCGAAAAGACTTCACAACCTCAACCCTTACGAAAAGACCCTCGTGGAGGCACCCGAATGACTATGTGAAAAACCTTTATTTCTTTCGATGTTTTTCGACGAATCTGTAAGGAAACCCTCAAGTTTAAGAGTCTTACACATATAAATGGTTAAAATACGAATTTTTTCCCTTTCGCTTCCGGGCCATTTTTCACTCAAAATCCATAGGTGTTAACATAGGAACTTTTTTGCCCATTGGGACAGGGTCGTTAACTCGATCTGAAAAGTTGTTTTCTCGTTTTAGTATCATACCATATCCACTAAAGATTGTCCTAAGCTTAAAATATGGAAGAAAAAATACATTTACTCGTGTCGAAAAGACTTCACAACCTCAACCCTTACGAAAAGACCCTCGTGGAGGCACCCGAATAACTATGTGAAAAACCTTTATTTCTTTCGATGTTTTTCGACGAATCTGTAAGGAAACGCTCAAGTTTAAGAGTGTTACACATATAATGGTTACAATACGAATTTTTTCCCTTTCGCTTCCGGGCCATTTTTCACTCAAAATCCATAGGTGTTAACATAGGAACTTTTTTGCCCATTGGGACAGGGTCGTTAACTCGATCTGAAAAGTTGTTTTCTCGTTTTAGTATCATACCATATCCACTAAAGATTGTCCTAAGCTTAAAATATGGAAGAAAAAATACATTTACTCGTGTCGAAAAGACTTCACAACCTCAACCCTTACGAAAAGACCCTCGTGGAGGCACCCGAATGACTATGTGAAAAACCTTTATTTCTTTCGATGTTTTTCGACGAATCTGTAAGGAAACGCTCAAGTTTAAGAGTGTTACACATATAAATGGTTAAAATACGAATTTTTTTCCCTTTCGCTTCCGGGCCATTTTTCACTCAAAATCCATAGGTGTTAACATAGGAACTTTTTTGCCCATTGAGACAGGGTCGTTAACTCGATCTGAAAAGTTGTTTTCTCGTTTTAGTATCATACCATATCAACTAAAGATTGTCCTAATCTTAGAAAATGGAAGAAAAAATACATTTACTCGTGTCGAAAAGACTTCACAACCTCAACCCTTACGAAAAGACCCTCGTGGAAGCACCCGAATGACTATGTGAAAAACCTTTGTTTCTTTCGATGTTTTTCGACGAATCTGTAAGGAAATGCTCAAGTTTAAGAGTCTTACACATATAAATGGTTAAAATACGAATTTTTTTCACTTTCGCTTCCGGGCCATTTTTCACTCAAAATCCATAGGTGTTAACATAGGAACTTTTTTGCCCATTGGGACAGGGTCGTTAACTCGATCTGAAAAGTTGTTTTCTCGTTTTAGTATCATACCATATCCACTAAAGATTGTCCTAAGCTTAAAATATGGAAGAAAAAATACATTTACTCGTGTCGAAAAGACTTCACAACCTCAACCCTTACGAAAAGACCCTCGTGGAGGCACCCGAATGACTATGTGAAAAACCTTTATTTCTTTCGATGTTTTTCGACGAATCTGTAAGGAAACCCTCAAGTTTAAGAGTCTTACACATATAAATGGTTAAAATACGAATTTTTTCCCTTTCGCTTCCGGGCCATTTTTCACTCAAAATCCATAGGTGTTAACATAGGAACTTTTTTGCCCATTGGGACAGGGTCGTTAACTCGATCTGAAAAGTTGTTTTCTCGTTTTAGTATCATACCATATCCACTAAAGATTGTCCTAAGCTTAAAATATGGAAGAAAAAATACATTTACTCGTGTCGAAAAGACTTCACAACCTCAACCCTTACGAAAAGACCCTCGTGGAGGCACCCGAATGACTATGTGAAAAACCTTTATTTCTTTCGATGTTTTTCGACGAATCTGTAAGGAAACCCTCAAGTTTAAGAGTCTTACACATATAAATGGTTAAAATACGAATTTTTTCCCTTTCGCTTCCGGGCCATTTTTCACTCAAAATCCATAGGTGTTAACATAGGAACTTTTTTGCCCATTGGGACAGGGTCGTTAACTCGATCTGAAAAGTTGTTTTCTCGTTTTAGTATCATACCATATCCACTAAAGATTGTCCTAAGCTTAAAATATGGAAGAAAAAATACATTTACTCGTGTCGAAAAGACTTCACAACCTCAACCCTTACGAAAAGACCCTCGTGGAGGCACCCGAATAACTATGTGAAAAACCTTTATTTCTTTCGATGTTTTTCGACGAATCTGTAAGGAAACGCTCAAGTTTAAGAGTGTTACACATATAATGGTTACAATACGAATTTTTTCCCTTTCGCTTCCGGGCCATTTTTCACTCAAAATCCATAGGTGTTAACATAGGAACTTTTTTGCCCATTGGGACAGGGTCGTTAACTCGATCTGAAAAGTTGTTTTCTCGTTTTAGTATCATACCATATCCACTAAAGATTGTCCTAAGCTTAAAATATGGAAGAAAAAATACATTTACTCGTGTCGAAAAGACTTCACAACCTCAACCCTTACGAAAAGACCCTCGTGGAGGCACCCGAATGACTATGTGAAAAACCTTTATTTCTTTCGATGTTTTTCGACGAATCTGTAAGGAAACGCTCAAGTTTAAGAGTGTTACACATATAAATGGTTAAAATACGAATTTTTTTCCCTTTCGCTTCCGGGCCATTTTTCACTCAAAATCCATAGGTGTTAACATAGGAACTTTTTTGCCCATTGAGACAGGGTCGTTAACTCGATCTGAAAAGTTGTTTTCTCGTTTTAGTATCATACCATATCAACTAAAGATTGTCCTAATCTTAGAAAATGGAAGAAAAAATACATTTACTCGTGTCGAAAAGACTTCACAACCTCAACCCTTACGAAAAGACCCTCGTGGAAGCACCCGAATGACTATGTGAAAAACCTTTGTTTCTTTCGATGTTTTTCGACGAATCTGTAAGGAAACGCTCAAGTTTAAGAGTCTTACACATATAAATGGTTAAAATACGAATTTTTTTCACTTTCGCTTCCGGGCCATTTTTCACTCAAAATCCATAGGTGTTAACATAGGAACTTTTTTGCCCATTGGGACAGGGTCGTTAACTCGATCTGAAAAGTTGTTTTCTCGTTTTAGTATCATACCATATCCACTAAAGATTGTCCTAAGCTTAAAATATGGAAGAAAAAATACATTTACTCGTGTCGAAAAGACTTCACAACCTCAACCCTTACGAAAAGACCCTCGTGGAGGCACCCGAATGACTATGTGAAAAACCTTTATTTCTTTCGATGTTTTTCGACGAATCTGTAAGGAAACCCTCAAGTTTAAGAGTCTTACACATATAAATGGTTAAAATACGAATTTTTTCCCTTTCGCTTCCGGGCCATTTTTCACTCAAAATCCATAGGTGTTAACATAGGAACTTTTTTGCCCATTGGGACAGGGTCGTTAACTCGATCTGAAAAGTTGTTTTCTCGTTTTAGTATCATACCATATCCACTAAAGATTGTCCTAAGCTTAAAATATGGAAGAAAAAATACATTTACTCGTGTCGAAAAGACTTCACAACCTCAACCCTTACGAAAAGACCCTCGTGGAGGCACCCGAATAACTATGTGAAAAACCTTTATTTCTTTCGATGTTTTTCGACGAATCTGTAAGGAAACCCTCAAGTTTAAGAGTGTTACACATATAATGGTTACAATACGAATTTTTTCCCTTTCGCTTCCGGGCCATTTTTCACTCAAAATCCATAGGTGTTAACATAGGAACTTTTTTGCCCATTGGGACAGGGTCGTTAACTCGATCTGAAAAGTTGTTTTCTCGTTTTAGTATCATACCATATCCACTAAAGATTGTCCTAAGCTTAAAATATGGAAGAAAAAATACATTTACTCGTGTCGAAAAGACTTCACAACCTCAACCCTTACGAAAAGACCCTCGTGGAGGCACCCGAATGACTATGTGAAAAACCTTTATTTCTTTCGATGTTTTTCGACGAATCTGTAAGGAAACGCTCAAGTTTAAGAGTGTTACACATATAATGGTTACAATACGAATTTTTTTCCCTTTCGCTTCCGGGCCATTTTTCACTCAAAATCCATAGGTGTTAACATAGGAACTTTTTTGCCCATTGAGACAGGGTCGTTAACTCGATCTGAAAAGTTGTTTTCTCGTTTTAGTATCATACCATATCAACTAAAGATTGTCCTAATCTTAGAAAATGGAAGAAAAAATACATTTACTCGTGTCGAAAAGACTTCACAACCTCAACCCTTACGAAAAGACCCTCGTGGAAGCACCCGAATGACTATGTGAAAAACCTTTATTTCTTTCGATGTTTTTCGACGAATCTGTAAGGAAACGCTCAAGTTTAAGAGTGTTACACATATAAATGGTTAAAATACGAATTTTTTTCCCTTTCGCTTCCGGGCCATTTTTCACTCAAAATCCATAGGTGTTAACATAGGAACTTTTTTGCCCATTGAGACAGGGTCGTTAACTCGATCTGAAAAGTTGTTTTCTCGTTTTAGTATCATACCATATCAACTAAAGATTGTCCTAATCTTAGAAAATGGAAGAAAAAATACATTTACTCGTGTCGAAAAGACTTCACAACCTCAACCCTTACGAAAAGACCCTCGTGGAGGCACCCGAATGACTATGTGAAAAACCTTTATTTCTTTCGATGTTTTTCGACGAATCTGTAAGGAAACCCTCAAGTTTAAGAGTCTTACACATATAAATGGTTAAAATACGAATTTTTTCCCTTTCGCTTCCGGGCCATTTTTCACTCAAAATCCATAGGTGTTAACATAGGAACTTTTTTGCCCATTGGGACAGGGTCGTTAACTCGATCTGAAAAGTTGTTTTCTCGTTTTAGTATCATACCATATCCACTAAAGATTGTCCTAAGCTTAAAATATGGAAGAAAAAATACATTTACTCGTGTCGAAAAGACTTCACAACCTCAACCCTTACGAAAAGACCCTCGTGGAGGCACCCGAATGACTATGTGAAAAACCTTTATTTCTTTCGATGTTTTTCGACGAATCTGTAAGGAAACCCTCAAGTTTAAGAGTCTTACACATATAAATGGTTAAAATACGAATTTTTTTCCCTTTCGCTTCCGGGCCATTTTTCACTCAAAATCCATAGGTGTTAACATAGGAACTTTTTTGCCCATTGAGACAGGGTCGTTAACTCGATCTGAAAAGTTGTTTTCTCGTTTTAGTATCATACCATATCAACTAAAGATTGTCCTAATCTTAGAAAATGGAAGAAAAAATACATTTACTCGTGTCGAAAAGACTTCACAACCTCAACCCTTACGAAAAGACCCTCGTGGAGGCACCCGAATGACTATGTGAAAAACCTTTGTTTCTTTCGATGTTTTTCGACGAATCTGTAAGGAAACGCTCAAGTTTAAGAGTCTTACACATATAAATGGTTAAAATACGAATTTTTTTCACTTTCGCTTCCGGGCCATTTTTCACTCAAAATCCATAGGTGTTAACATAGGAACTTTTTTGCCCATTGGGACAGGGTCGTTAACTCGATCTGAAAAGTTGTTTTCTCGTTTTAGTATCATACCATATCCACTAAAGATTGTCCTAAGCTTAAAATATGGAAGAAAAAATACATTTACTCGTGTCGAAAAGACTTCACAACCTCAACCCTTACGAAAAGACCCTCGTGGAGGCACCCGAATGACTATGTGAAAAACCTTTATTTCTTTCGATGTTTTTCGACGAATCTGTAAGGAAACCCTCAAGTTTAAGAGTCTTACACATATAAATGGTTAAAATACGAATTTTTTCCCTTTCGCTTCCGGGCCATTTTTCACTCAAAATCCATAGGTGTTAACATAGGAACTTTTTTGCCCATTGGGACAGGGTCGTTAACTCGATCTGAAAAGTTGTTTTCTCGTTTTAGTATCATACCATATCCACTAAAGATTGTCCTAAGCTTAAAATATGGAAGAAAAAATACATTTACTCGTGTCGAAAAGACTTCACAACCTCAACCCTTACGAAAAGACCCTCGTGGAGGCACCCGAATGACTATGTGAAAAACCTTTATTTCTTTCGATGTTTTTCGACGAATCTGTAAGGAAACCCTCAAGTTTAAGAGTCTTACACATATAAATGGTTAAAATACGAATTTTTTTCCCTTTCGCTTCCGGGCCATTTTTCACTCAAAATCCATAGGTGTTAACATAGGAACTTTTTTGCCCATTGAGACAGGGTGTTAACTCGATCTGAAAAGTTGTTTTCTCGTTTTAGTATCATACCATATCAACTAAAGATTGTCCTAATCTTAGAATATGGAAGAAAAAATACATTTACTCGTGTCGAAAAGACTTCACAACCTCAACCCTTACGAAAAGACCCTCGTGGAGGCACCCGAATGACTATGTGAAAAACCTTTATTTCTTTCGATGTTTTTCGACGAATCTGTAAGGAAACCCTCAAGTTTAAGAGTCTTACACATATAAATGGTTAAAATACGAATTTTTTTCCCTTTCGCTTCCGGGCCATTTTTCACTCAAAATCCATAGGTGTTAACATAGGAACTTTTTTGCCCATTGAGACAGGGTCGTTAACTCGATCTGAAAAGTTGTTTTCTCGTTTTAGTATCATACCATATCAACTAAAGATTGTCCTAATCTTAGAATATGGAAGAAAAAATACATTTACTCGTGTCGAAAAGACTTCACAACCTCAACCCTTACGAAAAGACCCTCGTGGAGGCACCCAAATGACTATGTGAAAAACCTTTGTTTCTTTCGATGTTTTTCGACGAATCTGTAAGGAAACGCTCAAGTTTAAGAGTCTTACACATATAAATGGTTAAAATACGAATTTTTTTCACTTTCGCTTCCGGGCCATTTTTCACTCAAAATCCATAGGTGTTAACATAGGAACTTTTTTGCCCATTGGGACAGGGTCGTTAACTCGATCTGAAAAGTTGTTTTCTCGTTTTAGTATCATACCATATCCACTAAAGATTGTCCTAAGCTTAAAATATGGAAGAAAAAATACATTTACTCGTGTCGAAAAGACTTCACAACCTCAACCCTTACGAAAAGACCCTCGTGGAGGCACCCGAATGACTATGTGAAAAACCTTTATTTCTTTCGATGTTTTTCGACGAATCTGTAAGGAAACGCTCAAGTTTAAGAGTCTTACACATATAAATGGTTAAAATACGAATTTTTTTCCCTTTCGCTTCCGGGCCATTTTTCACTCAAAATCCATAGGTGTTAACATAGGAACTTTTTTGCCCATTGAGACAGGGTCGTTAACTCGATCTGAAAAGTTGTTTTCTCGTTTTAGTATCATACCATATCAACTAAAGATTGTCCTAATCTTAGAATATGGAAGAAAAAATACATTTACTCGTGTCGAAAAGACTTCACAACCTCAACCCTTACGAAAAGACCCTCGTGGAGGCACCCAAATGACTATGTGAAAAACCTTTGTTTCTTTCGATGTTTTTCGACGAATCTGTAAGGAAACGCTCAAGTTTAAGAGTCTTACACATATAAATGGTTAAAATACGAATTTTTTTCACTTTCGCTTCCGGGCCATTTTTCACTCAAAATCCATAGGTGTTAACATAGGAACTTTTTTGCCCATTGGGACAGGGTCGTTAACTCGATCTGAAAAGTTGTTTTCTCGTTTTAGTATCATACCATATCCACTAAAGATTGTCCTAAGCTTAAAATATGGAAGAAAAAATACATTTACTCGTGTCGAAAAGACTTCACAACCTCAACCCTTACGAAAAGACCCTCGTGGAGGCACCCGAATGACTATGTGAAAAACCTTTATTTCTTTCGATGTTTTTCGACGAATCTGTAAGGAAACCCTCAAGTTTAAGAGTCTTACACATATAAATGGTTAAAATACGAATTTTTTCCCTTTCGCTTCCGGGCCATTTTTCACTCAAAATCCATAGGTGTTAACATAGGAACTTTTTTGCCCATTGGGACAGGGTCGTTAACTCGATCTGAAAAGTTGTTTTCTCGTTTTAGTATCATACCATATCCACTAAAGATTGTCCTAAGCTTAAAATATGGAAGAAAAAATACATTTACTCGTGTCGAAAAGACTTCACAACCTCAACCCTTACGAAAAGACCCTCGTGGAGGCACCCGAATGACTATGTGAAAAACCTTTATTTCTTTCGATGTTTTTCGACGAATCTGTAAGGAAACGCTCAAGTTTAAGAGTCTTACACATATAAATGGTTAAAATACGAATTTTTTTCCCTTTCGCTTCCGGGCCATTTTTCACTCAAAATCCATAGGTGTTAACATAGGAACTTTTTTGCCCATTGAGACAGGGTCGTTAACTCGATCTGAAAAGTTGTTTTCTCGTTTTAGTATCATACCATATCAACTAAAGATTGTCCTAATCTTAGAAAATGGAAGAAAAAATACATTTACTCGTGTCGAAAAGACTTCACAACCTCAACCCTTACGAAAAGACCCTCGTGGAGGCACCCGAATGACTATGTGAAAAACCTTTGTTTCTTTCGATGTTTTTTGACGAATCTGTAAGGAAACGCTCAAGTTTAAGAGTCTTACACATATAAATGGTTAAAATACGAATTTTTTCCCTTTCGCTTCCGGACCATTTTTCACTCAAAATCCATAGGTGTTAACATAGGAACTTTTTTGCCCATTGGGACAGGGTCGTTAACTCGATCTGAAAAGTTGTTTTCTCGTTTTAGTATCATACCATATCCACTAAAGATTGTCCTAAGCTTAAAATATGGAAGAAAAAATACATTTACTCGTGTCGAAAAGACTTCACAACCTCAACCCTTACGAAAAGACCCTCGTGGAGGCACCCGAATGACTATGTGAAAAACCTTTATTTCTTTCGATGTTTTTCGACGAATCTGTAAGGAAACCCTCAAGTTTAAGAGTCTTACACATATAAATGGTTAAAATACGAATTTTTTTCCCTTTCGCTTCCGGGCCATTTTTCACTCAAAATCCATAGGTGTTAACATAGGAACTTTTTTGCCCATTGAGACAGGGTCGTTAACTCGATCTGAAAAGTTGTTTTCTCGTTTTAGTATCATACCATATCAACTAAAGATTGTCCTAATCTTAGAAAATGGAAGAAAAAATACATTTACTCGTGTCGAAAAGACTTCACAACCTCAACCCTTACGAAAAGACCCTCGTGGAGGCACCCGAATGACTATGTGAAAAACCTTTATTTCTTTCGATGTTTTTCGACGAATCTGTAAGGAAACCCTCAAGTTTAAGAGTCTTACACATATAAATGGTTAAAATACGAATTTTTTCCCTTTCGCTTCCGGGCCATTTTTCACTCAAAATCCATAGGTGTTAACATAGGAACTTTTTTGCCCATTGGGACAGGGTCGTTAACTCGATCTGAAAAGTTGTTTTCTCGTTTTAGTATCATACCAAATCCACTAAAGATTGTCCTAAGCTTAAAATATGGAAGAAAAAATACATTTACTCGTGTCGAAAAGACTTCACAACCTCAACCCTTACGAAAAGACCCTCGTGGAGGCACCCGAATGACTATGTGAAAAACCTTTATTTCTTTCGATGTTTTTCGACGAATCTGTAAGGAAACCCTCAAGTTTAAGAGTCTTACACATATAAATGGTTAAAATACGAATTTTTTCCCTTTCGCTTCCGGGCCATTTTTCACTCAAAATCCATAGGTGTTAACATAGGAACTTTTTTGCCCATTGGGACAGGGTCGTTAACTCGATCTGAAAAGTTGTTTTCTCGTTTTAGTATCATACCATATCCACTAAAGATTGTCCTAAGCTTAAAATATGGAAGAAAAAATACATTTACTCGTGTCGAAAAGACTTCACAACCTCAACCCTTACGAAAAGACCCTCGTGGAGGCACCCGAATGACTATGTGAAAAACCTTTATTTCTTTCGATGTTTTTCGACGAATCTGTAAGGAAACGCTCAAGTTTAAGAGTCTTACACATATAAATGGTTAAAATACGAATTTTTTTCCCTTTCGCTTCCGGGCCATTTTTCACTCAAAATCCATAGGTGTTAACATAGGAACTTTTTTGCCCATTGAGACAGGGTCGTTAACTCGATCTGAAAAGTTGTTTTCTCGTTTTAGTATCATACCATATCAACTAAAGATTGTCCTAATCTTAGAAAATGGAAGAAAAAATACATTTACTCGTGTCGAAAAGACTTCACAACCTCAACCCTTACGAAAAGACCCTCGTGGAGGCACCCGAATGACTATGTGAAAAACCTTTGTTTCTTTCGATGTTTTTTGACGAATCTGTAAGGAAACGCTCAAGTTTAAGAGTCTTACACATATAAATGGTTAAAATACGAATTTTTTCCCTTTCGCTTCCGGACCATTTTTCACTCAAAATCCATAGGTGTTAACATAGGAACTTTTTTGCCCATTGGGACAGGGTCGTTAACTCGATCTGAAAAGTTGTTTTCTCGTTTTAGTATCATACCATATCCACTAAAGATTGTCCTAAGCTTAAAATATGGAAGAAAAAATACATTTACTCGTGTCGAAAAGACTTCACAACCTCAACCCTTACGAAAAGACCCTCGTGGAGGCACCCGAATGACTATGTGAAAAACCTTTATTTCTTTCGATGTTTTTCGACGAATCTGTAAGGAAACCCTCAAGTTTAAGAGTCTTACACATATAAATGGTTAAAATACGAATTTTTTTCCCTTTCGCTTCCGGGCCATTTTTCACTCAAAATCCATAGGTGTTAACATAGGAACTTTTTTGCCCATTGAGACAGGGTCGTTAACTCGATCTGAAAAGTTGTTTTCTCGTTTTAGTATCATACCATATCAACTAAAGATTGTCCTAATCTTAGAAAATGGAAGAAAAAATACATTTACTCGTGTCGAAAAGACTTCACAACCTCAACCCTTACGAAAAGACCCTCGTGGAGGCACCCGAATGACTATGTGAAAAACCTTTATTTCTTTCGATGTTTTTCGACGAATCTGTAAGGAAACCCTCAAGTTTAAGAGTCTTACACATATAAATGGTTAAAATACGAATTTTTTTCCCTTTCGCTTCCGGGCCATTTTTCACTCAAAATCCATAGGTGTTAACATAGGAACTTTTTTGCCCATTGAGACAGGGTCGTTAACTCGATCTGAAAAGTTGTTTTCTCGTTTTAGTATCATACCATATCAACTAAAGATTGTCCTAATCTTAGAATATGGAAGAAAAAATACATTTACTCGTGTCGAAAAGACTTCACAACCTCAACCCTTACGAAAAGACCCTCGTGGAGGCACCCAAATGACTATGTGAAAAACCTTTGTTTCTTTCGATGTTTTTCGACGAATCTGTAAGGAAACGCTCAAGTTTAAGAGTCTTACACATATAAATGGTTAAAATACGAATTTTTTTCACTTTCGCTTCCGGGCCATTTTTCACTCAAAATCCATAGGTGTTAACATAGGAACTTTTTTGCCCATTGGGACAGGGTCGTTAACTCGATCTGAAAAGTTGTTTTCTCGTTTTAGTATCATACCATATCCACTAAAGATTGTCCTAAGCTTAAAATATGGAAGAAAAAATACATTTACTCGTGTCGAAAAGACTTCACAACCTCAACCCTTACGAAAAGACCCTCGTGGAGGCACCCGAATGACTATGTGAAAAACCTTTATTTCTTTCGATGTTTTTCGACGAATCTGTAAGGAAACCCTCAAGTTTAAGAGTCTTACACATATAAATGGTTAAAATACGAATTTTTTCCCTTTCGCTTCCGGGCCATTTTTCACTCAAAATCCATAGGTGTTAACATAGGAACTTTTTTGCCCATTGGGACAGGGTCGTTAACTCGATCTGAAAAGTTGTTTTCTCGTTTTAGTATCATACCATATCCACTAAAGATTGTCCTAAGCTTAAAATATGGAAGAAAAAATACATTTACTCGTGTCGAAAAGACTTCACAACCTCAACCCTTACGAAAAGACCCTCGTGGAGGCACCCGAATAACTATGTGAAAAACCTTTATTTCTTTCGATGTTTTTCGACGAATCTGTAAGGAAACCCTCAAGTTTAAGAGTCTTACACATATAAATGGTTAAAATACGAATTTTTTTCCCTTTCGCTTCCGGGCCATTTTTCACTCAAAATCCATAGGTGTTAACATAGGAACTTTTTTGCCCATTGGGACAGGGTCGTTAACTCGATCTGAAAAGTTTTTTTCTCGTTTTAGTATCATACCATATCCACTAAAGATTGTCCTAAGCTTAAAATATGGAAGAAAAAATACATTTACTCGTGTCGAAAAGACTTCACAACCTCAACCCTTACGAAAAGACCCTCGTGGAGGCACCCGAATGACTATGTGAAAAACCTTTATTTCTTTCGATGTTTTTCGACGAATCTGTAAGGAAACCCTCAAGTTTAAGAGTCTTACACATATAAATGGTTAAAATACGAATTTTTTTCCCTTTCGCTTCCGGGCCATTTTTCACTCAAAATCCATAGGTGTTAACATAGGAACTTTTTTGCCCATTGAGACAGGGTCGTTAACTCGATCTGAAAAGTTGTTTTCTCGTTTTAGTATCATACCATATCCACTAAAGATTGTCCTAAGCTTAAAATATGGAAGAAAAAATACATTTACTCGTGTCGAAAAGACTTCACAACCTCAACCCTTACGAAAAGACCCTCGTGGAGGCACCCGAATGACTATGTGAAAAACCTTTATTTCTTTCGATGTTTTTCGACGAATCTGTAAGGAAACGCTCAAGTTTAAGAGTGTTACACATATAAATGGTTAAAATACGAATTTTTTTCCCTTTCGCTTCCGGGCCATTTTTCACTCAAAATCCATAGGTGTTAACATAGGAACTTTTTTGCCCATTGGGACAGGGTCGTTAACTCGATCTGAAAAGTTGTTTTCTCGTTTTAGTATCATACCATATCCACTAAAGATTGTCCTAAGCTTAAAATATGGAAGAAAAAATACATTTACTCGTGTCGAAAAGACTTCACAACCTCAACCCTTACGAAAAGACCCTCGTGGAGGCACCCGAATGACTATGTGAAAAACCTTTGTTTCTTTCGATGTTTTTCGACGAATCTGTAAGGAAACGCTCAAGTTTAAGAGTGTTACACATATAAATGGTTAAAATACGAATTTTTTTTCCCTTTCGCTTCCGGGCCATTTTTCACTCAAAATCCATAGGTGTTAACAGAGGAACTTTTTTGCCCATTGAGACAGGGTCGTTAACTCGATCTGAAAAGTTGTTTTCTCGTTTTAGTATCATACCATATCAACTAAAGATTGTCCTAATCTTAGAATATGGAAGAAAAAATACATTTACTCGTGTCGAAAAGACTTCACAACCTCAACCCTTACGAAAAGACCCTCGTGGAGGCACCCGAATGACTATGTGAAAAACCTTTGTTTCTTTCGATGTTTTTTGACGAATCTGTAAGGAAACGCTCAAGTTTAAGAGTCTTACACATATAAATGGTTAAAATACGAATTTTTTTCACTTTCGCTTCCGGGCCATTTTTCACTCAAAATCCATAGGTGTTAACATAGGAACTTTTTTGCCCATTGGGACAGGGTCGTTAACTCGATCTGAAAAGTTGTTTTCTCGTTTTAGTATCATACCATATCCACTAAAGATTGTCCTAAGCTTAAAATATGGAAGAAAAAATACATTTACTCGTGTCGAAAAGACTTCACAACCTCAACCCTTACGAAAAGACCCTCGTGGAGGCACCCGAATGACTATGTGAAAAACCTTTATTTCTTTCGATGTTTTTCGACGAATCTGTAAGGAAACCCTCAAGTTTAAGAGTCTTACACATATAAATGGTTAAAATACGAATTTTTTCCCTTTCGCTTCCGGGCCATTTTTCACTCAAAATCCATAGGTGTTAACATAGGAACTTTTTTGCCCATTGGGACAGGGTCGTTAACTCGATCTGAAAAGTTGTTTTCTCGTTTTAGTATCATACCATATCCACTAAAGATTGTCCTAAGCTTAAAATATGGAAGAAAAAATACATTTACTCGTGTCGAAAAGACTTCACAACCTCAACCCTTACGAAAAGACCCTCGTGGAGGCACCCGAATGACTATGTGAAAAACCTTTATTTCTTTCGATGTTTTTCGACGAATCTGTAAGGAAACCCTCAAGTTTAAGAGTCTTACACATATAAATGGTTAAAATACGAATTTTTTCCCTTTCGCTTCCGGGCCATTTTTCACTCAAAATCCATAGGTGTTAACATAGGAACTTTTTTGCCCATTGGGACAGGGTCGTTAACTCGATCTGAAAAGTTGTTTTCTCGTTTTAGTATCATACCATATCCACTAAAGATTGTCCTAAGCTTAAAATATGGAAGAAAAAATACATTTACTCGTGTCGAAAAGACTTCACAACCTCAACCCTTACGAAAAGACCCTCGTGGAGGCACCCGAATGACTATGTGAAAAACCTTTATTTCTTTCGATGTTTTTCGACGAATCTGTAAGGAAACCCTCAAGTTTAAGAGTCTTACACATATAAATGGTTAAAATACGAATTTTTTTCCCTTTCGCTTCCGGGCCATTTTTCACTCAAAATCCATAGGTGTTAACATAGGAACTTTTTTGCCCATTGAGACAGGGTCGTTAACTCGATCTGAAAAGTTGTTTTCTCGTTTTAGTATCATACCATATCAACTAAAGATTGTCCTAATCTTAGAAAATGGAAGAAAAAATACATTTACTCGTGTCGAAAAGACTTCACAACCTCAACCCTTACGAAAAGACCCTCGTGGAGGCACCCGAATGACTATGTGAAAAACCTTTATTTCTTTCGATGTTTTTCGACGAATCTGTAAGGAAACCCTCAAGTTTAAGAGTCTTACACATATAAATGGTTAAAATACGAATTTTTTCCCTTTCGCTTCCGGGCCATTTTTCACTCAAAATCCATAGGTGTTAACATAGGAACTTTTTTGCCCATTGAGACAGGGTCGTTAACTCGATCTGAAAAGTTGTTTTCTCGTTTTAGTATCATACCATATCCACTAAAGATTGTCCTAAGCTTAAAATATGGAAGAAAAAATACATTTACTCGTGTCGAAAAGACTTCACAACCTCAACCCTTACGAAAAGACCCTCGTGGAGGCACCCGAATGACTATGTGAAAAACCTTTATTTCTTTCGATGTTTTTCGACGAATCTGTAAGGAAACGCTCAAGTTTAAGAGTGTTACACATATAAATGGTTAAAATACGAATTTTTTTCCCTTTCGCTTCCGGGCCATTTTTCACTCAAAATCCATAGGTGTTAACATAGGAACTTTTTTGCCCATTGGGACAGGGTCGTTAACTCGATCTGAAAAGTTGTTTTCTCGTTTTAGTATCATACCATATCCACTAAAGATTGTCCTAAGCTTAAAATATGGAAGAAAAAATACATTTACTCGTGTCGAAAAGACTTCACAACCTCAACCCTTACGAAAAGACCCTCGTGGAGGCACCCGAATGACTATGTGAAAAACCTTTGTTTCTTTCGATGTTTTTCGACGAATCTGTAAGGAAACGCTCAAGTTTAAGAGTGTTACACATATAAATGGTTAAAATACGAATTTTTTTTCCCTTTCGCTTCCGGGCCATTTTTCACTCAAAATCCATAGGTGTTAACAGAGGAACTTTTTTGCCCATTGAGACAGGGTCGTTAACTCGATCTGAAAAGTTGTTTTCTCGTTTTAGTATCATACCATATCAACTAAAGATTGTCCTAATCTTAGAATATGGAAGAAAAAATACATTTACTCGTGTCGAAAAGACTTCACAACCTCAACCCTTACGAAAAGACCCTCGTGGAGGCACCCGAATGACTATGTGAAAAACCTTTGTTTCTTTCGATGTTTTTTGACGAATCTGTAAGGAAACGCTCAAGTTTAAGAGTCTTACACATATAAATGGTTAAAATACGAATTTTTTTCACTTTCGCTTCCGGGCCATTTTTCACTCAAAATCCATAGGTGTTAACATAGGAACTTTTTTGCCCATTGGGACAGGGTCGTTAACTCGATCTGAAAAGTTGTTTTCTCGTTTTAGTATCATACCATATCCACTAAAGATTGTCCTAAGCTTAAAATATGGAAGAAAAAATACATTTACTCGTGTCGAAAAGACTTCACAACCTCAACCCTTACGAAAAGACCCTCGTGGAGGCACCCGAATGACTATGTGAAAAACCTTTATTTCTTTCGATGTTTTTCGACGAATCTGTAAGGAAACCCTCAAGTTTAAGAGTCTTACACATATAAATGGTTAAAATACGAATTTTTTCCCTTTCGCTTCCGGGCCATTTTTCACTCAAAATCCATAGGTGTTAACATAGGAACTTTTTTGCCCATTGGGACAGGGTCGTTAACTCGATCTGAAAAGTTGTTTTCTCGTTTTAGTATCATACCATATCCACTAAAGATTGTCCTAAGCTTAAAATATGGAAGAAAAAATACATTTACTCGTGTCGAAAAGACTTCACAACCTCAACCCTTACGAAAAGACCCTCGTGGAGGCACCCGAATGACTATGTGAAAAACCTTTATTTCTTTCGATGTTTTTCGACGAATCTGTAAGGAAACCCTCAAGTTTAAGAGTCTTACACATATAAATGGTTAAAATACGAATTTTTTTCCCTTTCGCTTCCGGGCCATTTTTCACTCAAAATCCATAGGTGTTAACATAGGAACTTTTTTGCCCATTGAGACAGGGTCGTTAACTCGATCTGAAAAGTTGTTTTCTCGTTTTAGTATCATACCATATCAACTAAAGATTGTCCTAATCTTAGAAAATGGAAGAAAAAATACATTTACTCGTGTCGAAAAGACTTCACAACCTCAACCCTTACGAAAAGACCCTCGTGGAGGCACCCGAATGACTATGTGAAAAACCTTTATTTCTTTCGATGTTTTTCGACGAATCTGTAAGGAAACCCTCAAGTTTAAGAGTCTTACACATATAAATGGTTAAAATACGAATTTTTTCCCTTTCGCTTCCGGGCCATTTTTCACTCAAAATCCATAGGTGTTAACATAGGAACTTTTTTGCCCATTGGGACAGGGTCGTTAACTCGATCTGAAAAGTTGTTTTCTCGTTTTAGTATCATACCATATCCACTAAAGATTGTCCTAAGCTTAAAATATGGAAGAAAAAATACATTTACTCGTGTCGAAAAGACTTCACAACCTCAACCCTTACGAAAAGACCCTCGTGGAGGCACCCGAATGACTATGTGAAAAACCTTTATTTCTTTCGATGTTTTTCGACGAATCTGTAAGGAAACCCTCAAGTTTAAGAGTCTTACACATATAAATGGTTAAAATACGAATTTTTTTCCCTTTCGCTTCCGGGCCATTTTTCACTCAAAATCCATAGGTGTTAACATAGGAACTTTTTTGCCCATTGAGACAGGGTCGTTAACTCGATCTGAAAAGTTGTTTTCTCGTTTTAGTATCATACCATATCAACTAAAGATTGTCCTAATCTTAGAAAATGGAAGAAAAAATACATTTACTCGTGTCGAAAAGACTTCACAACCTCAACCCTTACGAAAAGACCCTCGTGGAGGCACCCGAATGACTATGTGAAAAACCTTTGTTTCTTTCGATGTTTTTGGACGAATCTGTAAGGAAACGCTCAAGTTTAAGAGTCTTACACATATAAATGGTTAAAATACGAATTTTTTTCACTTTCGCTTCCGGGCCATTTTTCACTCAAAATCCATAGGTGTTAACATAGGAACTTTTTTGCCCATTGGGACAGGGTCGTTAACTCGATCTGAAAAGTTGTTTTCTCGTTTTAGTATCATACCATATCCACTAAAGATTGTCCTAAGCTTAAAATATGGAAGAAAAAATACATTTACTCGTGTCGAAAAGACTTCACAACCTCAACCCTTACGAAAAGACCCTCGTGGAGGCACCCGAATGACTATGTGAAAAACCTTTATTTCTTTCGATGTTTTTCGACGAATCTGTAAGGAAACGCTCAAGTTTAAGAGTGTTACACATATAATGGTTACAATACGAATTTTTTCCCTTTCGCTTCCGGGCCATTTTTCACTCAAAATCCATAGGTGTTAACATTGGAACTTTTTTGCCCATTGGGACAGGGTCGTTAACTCGATCTGAAAAGTTGTTTTCTCGTTTTAGTATCATACCATATCCACTAAAGATTGTCCTAAGCTTAAAATATGGAAGAAAAAATACATTTACTCGTGTCGAAAAGACTTCACAACCTCAACCCTTACGAAAAGACCCTCGTGGAGGCACCCGAATGACTATGTGAAAAACCTTTATTTCTTTCGATGTTTTTCGACGAATCTGTAAGGAAACCCTCAAGTTTAAGAGTCTTACACATATAAATGGTTAAAATACGAATTTTTTCCCTTTCGCTTCCGGGCCATTTTTCACTCAAAATCCATAGGTGTTAACATAGGAACTTTTTTGCCCATTGGGACAGGGTCGTTAACTCGATCTGAAAAGTTGTTTTCTCGTTTTAGTATCATACCATATCCACTAAAGATTGTCCTAAGCTTAAAATATGGAAGAAAAAATACATTTACTCGTGTCGAAAAGACTTCACAACCTCAACCCTTACGAAAAGACCCTCGTGGAGGCACCCGAATGACTATGTGAAAAACCTTTATTTCTTTCGATGTTTTTCGACGAATCTATAAGGAAACGCTCAAGTTTAAGAGTGTTACACATATAAATGGTTAAAATACGAATTTTTTTCCCTTTCGCTTCCGGGCCATTTTTCACTCAAAATCCATAGGTGTTAACATAGGAACTTTTTTGCCCATTGAGACAGGGTCGTTAACTCGATCTGAAAAGTTGTTTTCTCGTTTTAGTATCATACCATATCAACTAAAGATTGTCCTAATCTTAGAATATGGAAGAAAAAATACATTTACTCGTGTCGAAAAGACTTCACAACCTCAACCCTTACGAAAAGACCCTCGTGGAGGCACCCAAATGACTATGTGAAAAACCTTTGTTTCTTTCGATGTTTTTCGACGAATCTGTAAGGAAACGCTCAAGTTTAAGAGTCTTCCACATATAAATGGTTAAAATACGAATTTTTTTCACTTTCGCTTCCGGGCCATTTTTCACTCAAAATCCATAGGTGTTAACATAGGAACTTTTTTGCCCATTGGGACAGGGTCGTTAACTCGATCTGAAAAGTTGTTTTCTCGTTTTAGTATCATACCATATCCACTAAAGATTGTCCTAAGCTTAAAATATGGAAGAAAAAATACATTTACTCGTGTCGAAAAGACTTCACAACCTCAACCCTTACGAAAAGACCCTCGTGGAGGCACCCGAATGACTATGTGAAAAACCTTTATTTCTTTCGATGTTTTTCGACGAATCTGTAAGGAAACCCTCAAGTTTAAGAGTGTTACACATATAAATGGTTAAAATACGAATTTTTTTCCCTTTCGCTTCCGGGCCATTTTTCACTCAAAATCCATAGGTGTTAACATAGGAACTTTTTTGCCCATTGAGACAGGGTCGTTAACTCGATCTGAAAAGTTGTTTTCTCGTTTTAGTATCATACCATATCAACTAAAGATTGTCCTAATCTTAGAAAATGGAAGAAAAAATACATTTACTCGTGTCGAAAAGACTTCACAACCTCAACCCTTACGAAAAGACCCTCGTGGAGGCACCCGAATGACTATGTGAAAAACCTTTGTTTCTTTCGATGTTTTTCGACGAATCTGTAAGGAAACGCTCAAGTTTAAGAGTCTTACACATATAAATGGTTAAAATACGAATTTTTTTCACTTTCGCTTCCGGGCCATTTTTCACTCAAAATCCATAGGTGTTAACATAGGAACTTTTTTGCCCATTGGGACAGGGTCGTTAACTCGATCTGAAAAGTTGTTTTCTCGTTTTAGTATCATACCATATCCACTAAAGATTGTCCTAAGCTTAAAATATGGAAGAAAAAATACATTTACTCGTGTCGAAAAGACTTCACAACCTCAACCCTTACGAAAAGACCCTCGTGGAGGCACCCGAATGACTATGTGAAAAACCTTTATTTCTTTCGATGTTTTTCGACGAATCTGTAAGGAAACCCTCAAGTTTAAGAGTCTTACACATATAAATGGTTAAAATACGAATTTTTTCCCTTTCGCTTCCGGGCCATTTTTCACTCAAAATCCATAGGTGTTAACATAGGAACTTTTTTGCCCATTGGGACAGGGTCGTTAACTCGATCTGAAAAGTTGTTTTCTCGTTTTAGTATCATACCATATCCACTAAAGATTGTCCTAAGCTTAAAATATGGAAGAAAAAATACATTTACTCGTGTCGAAAAGACTTCACAACCTCAACCCTTACGAAAAGACCCTCGTGGAGGCACCCGAATAACTATGTGAAAAACCTTTATTTCTTTCGATGTTTTTCGACGAATCTGTAAGGAAACGCTCAAGTTTAAGAGTGTTACACATATAATGGTTACAATACGAATTTTTTCCCTTTCGCTTCCGGGCCATTTTTCACTCAAAATCCATAGGTGTTAACATAGGAACTTTTAAGCCCATTGAGACAGGGTCGTTAACTCGATCTGAAAAGTTGTTTTCTCGTTTTAGTATCATACCATATCCACTAAAGATTGTCCTAAGCTTAAAATATGGAAGAAAAAATACATTTACTCGTGTCGAAAAGACTTCACAACCTCAACCCTTACGAAAAGACCCTCGTGGAGGCACCCGAATGACTATGTGAAAAACCTTTATTTCTTTCGATGTTTTTCGACGAATCTGTAAGGAAACGCTCAAGTTTAAGAGTGTTACACATATAAATGGTTAAAATACGAATTTTTTTCCCTTTCGCTTCCGGGCCATTTTTCACTCAAAATCCATAGGTGTTAACATAGGAACTTTTTTGCCCATTGAGACAGGGTCGTTAACTCGATCTGAAAAGTTGTTTTCTCGTTTTAGTATCATACCATATCAACTAAAGATTGTCCTAAGCTTAAAATATGGAAGAAAAAATACATTTACTCGTGTCGAAAAGACTTCACAACCTCAACCCTTACGAAAAGACCCTCGTGGAGGCACCCGAATGACTATGTGAAAAACCTTTATTTCTTTCGATGTTTTTCGACGAATCTGTAAGGAAACGCTCAAGTTTAAGAGTGTTACACATATAAATGGTTAAAATACGAATTTTTTTCCCTTTCGCTTCCGGGCCATTTTTCACTCAAAATCCATAGGTGTTAACATAGGAACTTTTTTGCCCATTGGGACAGGGTCGTTAACTCGATCTGAAAAGTTGTTTTCTCGTTTTAGTATCATACCATATCCACTAAAGATTGTCCTAAGCTTAAAATATGGAAGAAAAAATACATTTACTCGTGTCGAAAAGACTTCACAACCTCAACCCTTACGAAAAGACCCTCGTGGAGGCACCCGAATGACTATGTGAAAAACCTTTGTTTCTTTCGATGTTTTTCGACGAATCTGTAAGGAAATGCTCAAGTTTAAGAGTCTTACACATATAAATTGTTAAAATACGAATTTTTTTCACTTTCTCTTCCGGGCCATTTTTCACTCAAAATCCATAGGTGTTAACATAGGAACTTTTTTGCCCATTGGGACAGGGTCGTTAACTCGATCTGAAAAGTTGTTTTCTCGTTTTAGTATCATACCATATCCACTAAAGATTGTCCTAAGCTTAAAATATGGAAGAAAAAATACATTTACTCGTGTCGAAAAGACTTCACAACCTCAACCCTTACGAAAAGACCCTCGTGGAGGCACCCGAATGACTATGTGAAAAACCTTTATTTCTTTCGATGTTTTTCGACGAATCTGTAAGGAAACCCTCAAGTTTAAGAGTCTTACACATATAAATGGTTAAAATACGAATTTTTTTCCCTTTCGCTTCCGGGCCATTTTTCACTCAAAATCCATAGGTGTTAACATAGGAACTTTTTTGCCCATTGAGACAGGGTCGTTAACTCGATCTGAAAAGTTGTTTTCTCGTTTTAGTATCATACCATATCAACTAAAGATTGTCCTAATCTTAGAAAATGGAAGAAAAAATACATTTACTCGTGTCGAAAAGACTTCACAACCTCAACCCTTACGAAAAGACCCTCGTGGAGGCACCCGAATGACTATGTGAAAAACCTTTGTTTCTTTCGATGTTTTTCGACGAATCTGTAAGGAAACGCTCAAGTTTAAGAGTCTTACACATATAAATGGTTAAAATACGAATTTTTTTCACTTTCGCTTCCGGGCCATTTTTCACTCAAAATCCATAGGTGTTAACATAGGAACTTTTTTGCCCATTGGGACAGGGTCGTTAACTCGATCTGAAAAGTTGTTTTCTCGTTTTAGTATCATACCATATCCACTAAAGATTGTCCTAAGCTTAAAATATGGAAGAAAAAATACATTTACTCGTGTCGAAAAGACTTCACAACCTCAACCCTTACGAAAAGACCCTCGTGGAGGCACCCGAATGACTATGTGAAAAACCTTTATTTCTTTCGATGTTTTTCGACGAATCTGTAAGGAAACGCTCAAGTTTAAGAGTGTTACACATATAATGGTTACAATACGAATTTTTTCCCTTTCGCTTCCGGGCCATTTTTCACTCAAAATCCATAGGTGTTAACATAGGAACTTTTTTGCCCATTGGGACAGGGTCGTTAACTCGATCTGAAAAGTTGTTTTCTCGTTTTAGTATCATACCATATCCACTAAAGATTGTCCTAAGCTTAAAATATGGAAGAAAAAATACATTTACTCGTGTCGAAAAGACTTCACAACCTCAACCCTTACGAAAAGACCCTCGTGGAGGCACCCGAATGACTATGTGAAAAACCTTTATTTCTTTCGATGTTTTTCGACGAATCTGTAAGGAAACGCTCAAGTTTAAGAGTGTTACACATATAAATGGTTAAAATACGAATTTTTTTCCCTTTCGCTTCCGGGCCATTTTTCACTCAAAATCCATAGGTGTTAACATAGGAACTTTTTTGCCCATTGGGACAGGGTCGTTAACTCGATCTGAAAAGTTGTTTTCTCGTTTTAGTATCATACCATATCCACTAAAGATTGTCCTAATCTTAGAATATGGAAGAAAAAATACATTTACTCGTGTCGAAAAGACTTCACAACCTCAACCCTTACGAAAAGACCCTCGTGGAGGCACCCGAATGACTATGTGAAAAACCTTTATTTCTTTCGATGTTTTTCGACGAATCTGTAAGGAAACCCTCAAGTTTAAGAGTGTTACACATATAAATGGTTAAAATACGAATTTTTTTCCCTTTCGCTTCCGGGCCATTTTTCACTCAAAATCCATAGGTGTTAACATAGGAACTTTTTTGCCCATTGAGACAGGGTCGTTAACTCGATCTGAAAAGTTGTTTTCTCGTTTTAGTATCATACCATATCAACTAAAGATTGTCCTAATCTTAGAATATGGAAGAAAAAATACATTTACTCGTGTCGAAAAGACTTCACAACCTCAACCCTTACGAAAAGACCCTCGTGGAGGCACCCGAATGACTATGTGAAAAACCTTTATTTCTTTCGATGTTTTTCGACGAATCTGTAAGGAAACCCTCAAGTTTAAGAGTCTTACACATATAAATGGTTAAAATACGAATTTTTTCCCTTTCGCTTCCGGGCCATTTTTCACTCAAAATCCATAGGTGTTAACATAGGAACTTTTTTGCCCATTGGGACAGGGTCGTTAACTCGATCTGAAAAGTTGTTTTCTCCTTTTAGTATCATACCATATCCACTAAAGATTGTCCTAAGCTTAAAATATGGAAGAAAAAATACATTTACTCGTGTCGAAAAGACTTCACAACCTCAACTCTTACGAAAAGACCCTCGTGGAGGCACCCGAATGACTATGTGAAAAACCTTTATTTCTTTCGATGTTTTTCGACGAATCTGTAAGGAAACGCTCAAGTTTAAGAGTGTTACACATATAAATGGTTAAAATACGAATTTTTTTCCTTTCGCTTCCGGGCCATTTTTCACTCAAAATCCATAGGTGTTAACATAGGAACTTTTTTGCCCATTGGGACAGGGTCGTTAACTCGATCTGAAAAGTTGTTTTCTCCTTTTAGTATCATACCATATCCACTAAAGATTGTCCTAAGCTTAAAATATGGAAGAAAAAATACATTTACTCGTGTCGAAAAGACTTCACAACCTCAACCCTTACGAAAAGACCCTCGTGGAGGCACCCGAATGACTATGTGAAAAACCTTTATTTCTTTCGATGTTTTTCGACGAATCTGTAAGGAAACGCTCAAGTTTAAGAGTGTTACACATATAAATGGTTAAAATACGAATTTTTTTCCCTTTCGCTTCCGGGCCATTTTTCACTCAAAATCCATAGGTGTTAACATAGGAACTTTTTTGCCCATTGAGACAGGGTCGTTAACTCGATCTGAAAAGTTGTTTTCTCGTTTTAGTATCATACCATATCAACTAAAGATTGTCCTAAGCTTAAAATATGGAAGAAAAAATACATTTACTCGTGTCGAAAAGACTTCACAACCTCAACCCTTACGAAAAGACCCTCGTGGAGGCACCCGAATGACTATGTGAAAAACCTTTATTTCTTTCGATGTTTTTCGACGAATCTGTAAGGAAACGCTCAAGTTTAAGAGTGTTACACATATAATGGTTACAATACGAATTTTTTCCCTTTCGCTTCCGGGCCATTTTTCACTCAAAATCCATAGGTGTTAACATAGGAACTTTTTTGCCCATTGGGACAGGGTCGTTAACTCGATCTGAAAAGTTGTTTTCTCGTTTTAGTATCATACCATATCCACTAAAGATTGTCCTAAGCTTAAAATATGGAAGAAAAAATACATTTACTCGTGTCGAAAAGACTTCACAACCTCAACCCTTACGAAAAGACCCTCGTGGAGGCACCCGAATGACTATGTGAAAAACCTTTATTTCTTTCGATGTTTTTCGACGAATCTGTAAGGAAACGCTCAAGTTTAAGAGTGTTACACATATAAATGGTTAAAATACGAATTTTTTTCCCTTTCGCTTCCGGGCCATTTTTCACTCAAAATCCATAGGTGTTAACATAGGAACTTTTTTGCCCATTGGGACAGGGTCGTTAACTCGATCTGAAAAGTTGTTTTCTCGTTTTAGTATCATACCATATCCACTAAAGATTGTCCTAATCTTAGAATATGGAAGAAAAAATACATTTACTCGTGTCGAAAAGACTTCACAACCTCAACCCTTACGAAAAGACCCTCGTGGAGGCACCCGAATGACTATGTGAAAAACCTTTATTTCTTTCGATGTTTTTCGACGAATCTGTAAGGAAACCCTCAAGTTTAAGAGTGTTACACATATAAATGGTTAAAATACGAATTTTTTTCCCTTTCGCTTCCGGGCCATTTTTCACTCAAAATCCATAGGTGTTAACATAGGAACTTTTTTGCCCATTGAGACAGGGTCGTTAACTCGATCTGAAAAGTTGTTTTCTCGTTTTAGTATCATACCATATCAACTAAAGATTGTCCTAATCTTAGAATATGGAAGAAAAAATACATTTACTCGTGTCGAAAAGACTTCACAACCTCAACCCTTACGAAAAGACCCTCGTGGAGGCACCCGAATGACTATGTGAAAAACCTTTATTTCTTTCGATGTTTTTCGACGAATCTGTAAGGAAACCCTCAAGTTTAAGAGTCTTACACATATAAATGGTTAAAATACGAATTTTTTCCCTTTCGCTTCCGGGCCATTTTTCACTCAAAATCCATAGGTGTTAACATAGGAACTTTTTTGCCCATTGGGACAGGGTCGTTAACTCGATCTGAAAAGTTGTTTTCTCCTTTTAGTATCATACCATATCCACTAAAGATTGTCCTAAGCTTAAAATATGGAAGAAAAAATACATTTACTCGTGTCGAAAAGACTTCACAACCTCAACCCTTACGAAAAGACCCTCGTGGAGGCACCCGAATGACTATGTGAAAAACCTTTATTTCTTTCGATGTTTTTCGACGAATCTGTAAGGAAACGCTCAAGTTTAAGAGTGTTACACATATAAATGGTTAAAATACGAATTTTTTTCCCTTTCGCTTCCGGGCCATTTTTCACTCAAAATCCATAGGTGTTAACATAGGAACTTTTTTGCCCATTGAGACAGGGTCGTTAACTCGATCTGAAAAGTTGTTTTCTCGTTTTAGTATCATACCATATCAACTAAAGATTGTCCTAAGCTTAAAATATGGAAGAAAAAATACATTTACTCGTGTCGAAAAGACTTCACAACCTCAACCCTTACGAAAAGACCCTCGTGGAGGCACCCGAATGACTATGTGAAAAACCTTTATTTCTTTCGATGTTTTTCGACGAATCTGTAAGGAAACGCTCAAGTTTAAGAGTGTTACACATATAATGGTTACAATACGAATTTTTTCCCTTTCGCTTCCGGGCCATTTTTCACTCAAAATCCATAGGTGTTAACATAGGAACTTTTTTGCCCATTGGGACAGGGTCGTTAACTCGATCTGAAAAGTTGTTTTCTCGTTTTAGTATCATACCATATCCACTAAAGATTGTCCTAAGCTTAAAATATGGAAGAAAAAATACATTTACTCGTGTCGAAAAGACTTCACAACCTCAACCCTTACGAAAAGACCCTCGTGGAGGCACCCGAATGACTATGTGAAAAACCTTTATTTCTTTCGATGTTTTTCGACGAATCTGTAAGGAAACGCTCAAGTTTAAGAGTGTTACACATATAAATGGTTAAAATACGAATTTTTTTCCCTTTCGCTTCCGGGCCATTTTTCACTCAAAATCCATAGGTGTTAACATAGGAACTTTTTTGCCCATTGAGACAGGGTCGTTAACTCGATCTGAAAAGTTGTTTTCTCGTTTTAGTATCATACCATATCAACTAAAGATTGTCCTAAGCTTAAAATATGGAAGAAAAAATACATTTACTCGTGTCGAAAAGACTTCACAACCTCAACCCTTACGAAAAGACCCTCGTGGAGGCACCCGAATGACTATGTGAAAAACCTTTATTTCTTTCGATGTTTTTCGACGAATCTGTAAGGAAACGCTCAAGTTTAAGAGTGTTACACATATAATGGTTACAATACGAATTTTTTCCCTTTCGCTTCCGGGCCATTTTTCACTCAAAATCCATAGGTGTTAACATAGGAACTTTTTTGCCCATTGGGACAGGGTCGTTAACTCGATCTGAAAAGTTGTTTTCTCGTTTTAGTATCATACCATATCCACTAAAGATTGTCCTAAGCTTAAAATATGGAAGAAAAAATACATTTACTCGTGTCGAAAAGACTTCACAACCTCAACCCTTACGAAAAGACCCTCGTGGAGGCACCCGAATGACTATGTGAAAAACCTTTATTTCTTTCGATGTTTTTCGACGAATCTGTAAGGAAACGCTCAAGTTTAAGAGTGTTACACATATAAATGGTTAAAATACGAATTTTTTTCCCTTTCGCTTCCGGGCCATTTTTCACTCAAAATCCATAGGTGTTAACATAGGAACTTTTTTGCCCATTGGGACAGGGTCGTTAACTCGATCTGAAAAGTTGTTTTCTCGTTTTAGTATCATACCATATCCACTAAAGATTGTCCTAATCTTAGAATATGGAAGAAAAAATACATTTACTCGTGTCGAAAAGACTTCACAACCTCAACCCTTACGAAAAGACCCTCGTGGAGGCACCCGAATGACTATGTGAAAAACCTTTATTTCTTTCGATGTTTTTCGACGAATCTGTAAGGAAACCCTCAAGTTTAAGAGTGTTACACATATAAATGGTTAAAATACGAATTTTTTTCCCTTTCGCTTCCGGGCCATTTTTCACTCAAAATCCATAGGTGTTAACATAGGAACTTTTTTGCCCATTGAGACAGGGTCGTTAACTCGATCTGAAAAGTTGTTTTCTCGTTTTAGTATCATACCATATCAACTAAAGATTGTCCTAATCTTAGAATATGGAAGAAAAAATACATTTACTCGTGTCGAAAAGACTTCACAACCTCAACCCTTACGAAAAGACCCTCGTGGAGGCACCCGAATGACTATGTGAAAAACCTTTATTTCTTTCGATGTTTTTCGACGAATCTGTAAGGAAACCCTCAAGTTTAAGAGTCTTACACATATAAATGGTTAAAATACGAATTTTTTCCCTTTCGCTTCCGGGCCATTTTTCACTCAAAATCCATAGGTGTTAACATAGGAACTTTTTTGCCCATTGGGACAGGGTCGTTAACTCGATCTGAAAAGTTGTTTTCTCCTTTTAGTATCATACCATATCCACTAAAGATTGTCCTAAGCTTAAAATATGGAAGAAAAAATACATTTACTCGTGTCGAAAAGACTTCACAACCTCAACTCTTACGAAAAGACCCTCGTGGAGGCACCCGAATGACTATGTGAAAAACCTTTATTTCTTTCGATGTTTTTCGACGAATCTGTAAGGAAACGCTCAAGTTTAAGAGTGTTACACATATAATGGTTACAATACGAATTTTTTCCCTTTCGCTTCCGGGCCATTTTTCACTCAAAATCCATAGGTGTTAACATAGGAACTTTTTTGCCCATTGGGACAGGGTCGTTAACTCGATCTGAAAAGTTGTTTTCTCGTTTTAGTATCATACCATATCCACTAAAGATTGTCCTAAGCTTAAAATATGGAAGAAAAAATACATTTACTCGTGTCGAAAAGACTTCACAACCTCAACCCTTACGAAAAGACCCTCGTGGAGGCACCCGAATGACTATGTGAAAAACCTTTATTTCTTTCGATGTTTTTCGACGAATCTGTAAGGAAACGCTCAAGTTTAAGAGTGTTACACATATAAATGGTTAAAATACGAATTTTTTTCCCTTTCGCTTCCGGGCCATTTTTCACTCAAAATCCATAGGTGTTAACATAGGAACTTTTTTGCCCATTGAGACAGGGTCGTTAACTCGATCTGAAAAGTTGTTTTCTCGTTTTAGTATCATACCATATCCACTAAAGATTGTCCTAAGCTTAAAATATGGAAGAAAAAATACATTTACTCGTGTCGAAAAGACTTCACAACCTCAACCCTTACGAAAAGACCCTCGTGGAGGCACCCGAATGACTATGTGAAAAACCTTTATTTCTTTCGATGTTTTTCGACGAATCTGTAAGGAAACGCTCAAGTTTAAGAGTGTTACACATATAAATGTTAAAATACGAATTTTTTTCACTTTCGCTTCCGGGCCATTTTTCACTCAAAATCCATAGGTGTTAACATAGGAACTTTTTTGCCCATTGGGACAGGGTCGTTAACTCGATCTGAAAAGTTGTTTTCTCGTTTTCGTATCATACCATATCCACTAAAGATTGTCCTAAGCTTAAAATATGGAAGAAAAAATACATTTACTCGTGTCGAAAAGACTTCACAACCTCAACCCTTACGAAAAGACCCTCGTGGAGGCACCCGAATGACTATGTGAAAAACCTTTATTTCTTTCGATGTTTTTCGACGAATCTGTAAGGAAACGCTCAAGTTTAAGAGTCTTACACATATAAATGGTTAAAATACGAATTTTTTCCCTTTCGCTTCCGGGCCATTTTTCACTCAAAATCCATAGGTGTTAACATAGGAACTTTTTTGCCCATTGGGACAGGGTCGTTAACTCGATCTGAAAAGTTGTTTTCTCGTTTTAGTATCATACCATATCCACTAAAGATTGTCCTAAGCTTAAAATATGGAAGTAAAAATACATTTACTCGTGTCGAAAAGACTTCACAACCTCAACCCTTACGAAAAGACCCTCGTGGAGGCACCCGAATGACTATGTGAAAAACCTTTATTTCCTTCGATGTTTTTCGACGAATCTGTAAGGAAACCCTCAAGTTTAAGAGTCTTACACATATAAATGGTTAAAATACGAATTTTTTTCACTTTCGCTTCCGGGCCATTTTTCACTCAAAATCCATAGGTGTTAACATAGGAACTTTTTTGCCCATTGGGACAGGGTCGTTAACTCGATCTGAAAAGTTGTTTTCTCGTTTTAGTATCATACCATATCCACTAAAGATTGTCCTAAGCTTAAAATATGGAAGTAAAAATACATTTACTCGTGTCGAAAAGACTTCACAACCTCAACCCTTACGAAAAGACCCTCGTGGAGGCACCCGAATGACTATGTGAAAAACCTTTATTTCTTTCGATGTTTTTCGACGAATCTGTAAGGAAACCCTCAAGTTTAAGAGTCTTACACATATAAATGGTTAAAATACGAATTTTTTTCCCTTTCGCTTCCGGGCCATTTTTCACTCAAAATCCATAGGTGTTAACATAGGAACTTTTTTGCCCATTGGGACAGGGTCGTTAACTCGATCTGAAAAGTTGTTTTCTCGTTTTAGTATCATACCATATCCACTAAAGATTGTCCTAAGCTTAAAATATGGAAGTAAAAATACATTTACTCGTGTCGAAAAGACTTCACAACCTCAACCCTTACGAAAAGACCCTCGTGGAGGCACCCGAATGACTATGTGAAAAACCTTTATTTCTTTCGATGTTTTTCGACGAATCTGTAAGGAAACGCTCAAGTTTAAGAGTCTTACACATATAAATGGTTAAAATACGAATTTTTTTCACTTTCGCTTCCGGGCCATTTTTCAATCAAAATCCATAGGTGTTAACATAGGAACTTTTTTGCCCATTGGGACAGGGTCGTTAACTCGATCTGAAAAGTTGTTTTCTCGTTTTAGTATCATACCATATCCACTAAAGATTGTCCTAAGCTTAAAATATGGAAGTAAAAATACATTTACTCGTGTCGAAAAGACTTCACAACCTCAACCCTTACGAAAAGACCCTCGTGGAGGCACCCGAATGACTATGTGAAAAACCTTTGTTTCTTTCGATGTTTTTCGACGAATCTGTAAGGAAACGCTCAAGTTTAAGAGTCTTACACATATAAATGGTTAAAATACGAATTTTTTTCACTTTCGCTTCCGGGCCATTTTTCACTCAAAATCCATAGGTGTTAACATAGGAACTTTTTTGCCCATTGGGACAGGGTCGTTAACTCGATCTGAAAAGTTGTTTTCTCGTTTTCGTATCATACCATATCCACTAAAGATTGTCCTAAGCTTAAAATATGGAAGAAAAAATACATTTACTCGTGTCGAAAAGACTTCACAACCTCAACCCTTACGAAAAGACCCTCGTGGAGGCACCCGAATGACTATGTGAAAAACCTTTATTTCTTTCGATGTTTTTCGACGAATCTGTAAGGAAACGCTCAAGTTTAAGAGTCTTACACATATAAATGGTTAAAATACGAATTTTTTTCACTTTCGCTTCCGGGCCATTTTTCACTCAAAATCCATAGGTGTTAACATAGGAACTTTTTTGCCCATTGGGACAGGGTCGTTAACTCGATCTGAAAAGTTGTTTTCTCGTTTTAGTATCATACCATATCCACTAAAGATTGTCCTAAGCTTAAAATATGGAAGAAAAAATACATTTACTCGTGTCGAAAAGACTTCACAACCTCAACCCTTACGAAAAGACCCTCGTGGAGGCACCCGAATGACTATGTGAAAAACCTTTATTTCTTTCGATGTTTTTCGACGAATCTGTAAGGAAACGCTCAAGTTTAAGAGTCTTACACATATAAATGGTTAAAATACGAATTTTTTTCACTTTCGCTTCCGGGCCATTTTTCACTCAAAATCCATAGGTGTTAACATAGGAACTTTTTTGCCCATTGGGACAGGGTCGTTAACTCGATCTGAAAAGTTGTTTTCTCGTTTTAGTATCATACCATATCCACTAAAGATTGTCCTAAGCTTAAAATATGGAAGTAAAAATACATTTACTCGTGTCGAAAAGACTTCACAACCTCAACCCTTACGAAAAGACCCTCGTGGAGGCACCCGAATGACTATGTGAAAAACCTTTATTTCTTTCGATGTTTTTCGACGAATCTGTAAGGAAACGCTCAAGTTTAAGAGTCTTACACATATAAATGGTTAAAATACGAATTTTTTTCACTTTCGCTTCCGGGCCATTTTTCACTCAAAATCCATAGGTGTTAACATAGGAACTTTTTTGCCCATTGGGACAGGGTCGTTAACTCGATCTGAAAAGTTGTTTTCTCGTTTTAGTATCATACCATATCCACTAAAGATTGTCCTAAGCTTAAAATATGGAAGAAAAAATACATTTACTCGTGTCGAAAAGACTTCACAACCTCAACCCTTACGAAAAGACCCTCGTGGAGGCACCCGAATGACTATGTGAAAAACCTTTATTTCTTTCGATGTTTTTCGACGAATCTGTAAGGAAACGCTCAAGTTTAAGAGTCTTACACATATAAATGGTTAAAATACGAATTTTTTTCACTTTCGCTTCCGGGCCATTTTTCACTCAAAATCCATAGGTGTTAACATAGGAACTTTTTTGCCCATTGGGACAGGGTCGTTAACTCGATCTGAAAAGTTGTTTTCTCGTTTTAGTATCATACCATATCCACTAAAGATTGTCCTAAGCTTAAAATATGGAAGTAAAAATACATTTACTCGTGTCGAAAAGACTTCACAACCTCAACCCTTACGAAAAGACCCTCGTGGAGGCACCCGAATGACTATGTGAAAAACCTTTATTTCTTTCGATGTTTTTCGACGAATCTGTAAGGAAACGCTCAAGTTTAAGAGTCTTACACATATAAATGGTTAAAATACGAATTTTTTTCACTTTCGCTTCCGGGCCATTTTTCACTCAAAATCCATAGGTGTTAACATAGGAACTTTTTTGCCCATTGGGACAGGGTCGTTAACTCGATCTGAAAAGTTGTTTTCTCGTTTTAGTATCATACCATATCCACTAAAGATTGTCCTAAGCTTAAAATATGGAAGAAAAAATACATTTACTCGTGTCGAAAAGACTTCACAACCTCAACCCTTACGAAAAGACCCTCGTGGAGGCACCCGAATGACTATGTGAAAAACCTTTATTTCTTTCGATGTTTTTCGACGAATCTGTAAGGAAACGCTCAAGTTTAAGAGTCTTACACATATAAATGGTTAAAATACGAATTTTTTTCACTTTCGCTTCCGGGCCATTTTTCACTCAAAATCCATAGGTGTTAACATAGGAACTTTTTTGCCCATTGGGACAGGGTCGTTAACTCGATCTGAAAAGTTGTTTTCTCGTTTTAGTATCATACCATATCCACTAAAGATTGTCCTAAGCTTAAAATATGGAAGTAAAAATACATTTACTCGTGTCGAAAAGACTTCACAACCTCAACCCTTACGAAAAGACCCTCGTGGAGGCACCCGAATGACTATGTGAAAAACCTTTATTTCTTTCGATGTTTTTCGACGAATCTGTAAGGAAACGCTCAAGTTTAAGAGTCTTACACATATAAATGGTTAAAATACGAATTTTTTTCACTTTCGCTTCCGGGCCATTTTTCACTCAAAATCCATAGGTGTTAACATAGGAACTTTTTTGCCCATTGGGACAGGGTCGTTAACTCGATCTGAAAAGTTGTTTTCTCGTTTTAGTATCATACCATATCCACTAAAGATTGTCCTAAGCTTAAAATATGGAAGTAAAAATACATTTACTCGTGTCGAAAAGACTTCACAACCTCAACCCTTACGAAAAGACCCTCGTGGAGGCACCCGAATGACTATGTGAAAAACCTTTATTTCTTTCGATGTTTTTCGACGAATCTGTAAGGAAACGCTCAAGTTTAAGAGTCTTACACATATAAATGGTTAAAATACGAATTTTTTTCACTTTCGCTTCCGGGCCATTTTTCACTCAAAATCCATAGGTGTTAACATAGGAACTTTTTTGCCCATTGGGACAGGGTCGTTAACTCGATCTGAAAAGTTGTTTTCTCGTTTTAGTATCATACCATATCCACTAAAGATTGTCCTAAGCTTAAAATATGGAAGTAAAAATACATTTACTCGTGTCGAAAAGACTTCACAACCTCAACCCTTACGAAAAGACCCTCGTGGAGGCACCCGAATGACTATGTGAAAAACCTTTGTTTCTTTCGATGTTTTTCGACGAATCTGTAAGGAAACGCTCAAGTTTAAGAGTCTTACACATATAAATGGTTAAAATACGAATTTTTTTCACTTTCGCTTCCGGGCCATTTTTCACTCAAAATCCATAGGTGTTAACATAGGAACTTTTTTGCCCATTGGGACAGGGTCGTTAACTCGATCTGAAAAGTTGTTTTCTCGTTTTAGTATCATACCATATCCACTAAAGATTGTCCTAAGCTTAAAATATGGAAGTAAAAATACATTTACTCGTGTCGAAAAGACTTCACAACCTCAACCCTTACGAAAAGACCCTCGTGGAGGCACCCGAATGACTATGTGAAAAACCTTTGTTTCTTTCGATGTTTTTCGACGAATCTGTAAGGAAACGCTCAAGTTTAAGAGTCTTACACATATAAATGGTTAAAATACGAATTTTTTTCACTTTCGCTTCCGGGCCATTTTTCACTCAAAATCCATAGGTGTTAACATAGGAACTTTTTTGCCCATTGGGACAGGGTCGTTAACTCGATCTGAAAAGTTGTTTTCTCGTTTTAGTATCATACCATATCCACTAAAGATTGTCCTAAGCTTAAAATATGGAAGTAAAAATACATTTACTCGTGTCGAAAAGACTTCACAACCTCAACCCTTACGAAAAGACCCTCGTGGAGGCACCCGAATGACTATGTGAAAAACCTTTATTTCCTTCGATGTTTTTCGACGAATCTGTAAGGAAACCCTCAAGTTTAAGAGTCTTACACATATAAATGGTTAAAATACGAATTTTTTTCACTTTCGCTTCCGGGCCATTTTTCACTCAAAATCCATAGGTGTTAACATAGGAACTTTTTTGCCCATTGGGACAGGGTCGTTAACTCGATCTGAAAAGTTGTTTTCTCGTTTTAGTATCATACCATATCCACTAAAGATTGTCCTAAGCTTAAAATATGGAAGTAAAAATACATTTACTCGTGTCGAAAAGACTTCACAACCTCAACCCTTACGAAAAGACCCTCGTGGAGGCACCCGAATGACTATGTGAAAAACCTTTGTTTCTTTCGATGTTTTTCGACGAATCTGTAAGGAAACGCTCAAGTTTAAGAGTCTTACACATATAAATGGTTAAAATACGAATTTTTTTCACTTTCGCTTCCGGGCCATTTTTCACTCAAAATCCATAGGTGTTAACATAGGAACTTTTTTGCCCATTGGGACAGGGTCGTTAACTCGATCTGAAAAGTTGTTTTCTCGTTTTAGTATCATACCATATCCACTAAAGATTGTCCTAAGCTTAAAATATGGAAGTAAAAATACATTTACTCGTGTCGAAAAGACTTCACAACCTCAACCCTTACGAAAAGACCCTCGTGGAGGCACCCGAATGACTATGTGAAAAACCTTTATTTCCTTCGATGTTTTTCGACGAATCTGTAAGGAAACCCTCAAGTTTAAGAGTCTTACACATATAAATGGTTAAAATACGAATTTTTTTCACTTTCGCTTCCGGGCCATTTTTCACTCAAAATCCATAGGTGTTAACATAGGAACTTTTTTGCCCATTGGGACAGGGTCGTTAACTCGATCTGAAAAGTTGTTTTCTCGTTTTAGTATCATACCATATCCACTAAAGATTGTCCTAAGCTTAAAATATGGAAGTAAAAATACATTTACTCGTGTCGAAAAGACTTCACAACCTCAACCCTTACGAAAAGACCCTCGTGGAGGCACCCGAATGACTATGTGAAAAACCTTTGTTTCTTTCGATGTTTTTCGACGAATCTGTAAGGAAACGCTCAAGTTTAAGAGTCTTACACATATAAATGGTTAAAATACGAATTTTTTTCACTTTCGCTTCCGGGCCATTTTTCACTCAAAATCCATAGGTGTTAACATAGGAACTTTTTTGCCCATTGGGACAGGGTCGTTAACTCGATCTGAAAAGTTGTTTTCTCGTTTTAGTATCATACCATATCCACTAAAGATTGTCCTAAGCTTAAAATATGGAAGTAAAAATACATTTACTCGTGTCGAAAAGACTTCACAACCTCAACCCTTACGAAAAGACCCTCGTGGAGGCACCCGAATGACTATGTGAAAAACCTTTATTTCCTTCGATGTTTTTCGACGAATCTGTAAGGAAACCCTCAAGTTTAAGAGTCTTACACATATAAATGGTTAAAATACGAATTTTTTTCACTTTCGCTTCCGGGCCATTTTTCACTCAAAATCCATAGGTGTTAACATAGGAACTTTTTTGCCCATTGGGACAGGGTCGTTAACTCGATCTGAAAAGTTGTTTTCTCGTTTTAGTATCATACCATATCCACTAAAGATTGTCCTAAGCTTAAAATATGGAAGTAAAAATACATTTACTCGTGTCGAAAAGACTTCACAACCTCAACCCTTACGAAAAGACCCTCGTGGAGGCACCCGAATGACTATGTGAAAAACCTTTATTTCTTTCGATGTTTTTCGACGAATCTGTAAGGAAACCCTCAAGTTTAAGAGTCTTACACATATAAATGGTTAAAATACGAATTTTTTTCCCTTTCGCTTCCGGGCCATTTTTCACTCAAAATCCATAGGTGTTAACATAGGAACTTTTTTGCCCATTGGGACAGGGTCGTTAACTCGATCTGAAAAGTTGTTTTCTCGTTTTAGTATCATACCATATCCACTAAAGATTGTCCTAAGCTTAAAATATGGAAGTAAAAATACATTTACTCGTGTCGAAAAGACTTCACAACCTCAACCCTTACGAAAAGACCCTCGTGGAGGCACCCGAATGACTATGTGAAAAACCTTTATTTCTTTCGATGTTTTTCGACGAATCTGTAAGGAAACGCTCAAGTTTAAGAGTCTTACACATATAAATGGTTAAAATACGAATTTTTTTCACTTTCGCTTCCGGGCCATTTTTCAATCAAAATCCATAGGTGTTAACATAGGAACTTTTTTGCCCATTGGGACAGGGTCGTTAACTCGATCTGAAAAGTTGTTTTCTCGTTTTAGTATCATACCATATCCACTAAAGATTGTCCTAAGCTTAAAATATGGAAGTAAAAATACATTTACTCGTGTCGAAAAGACTTCACAACCTCAACCCTTACGAAAAGACCCTCGTGGAGGCACCCGAATGACTATGTGAAAAACCTTTGTTTCTTTCGATGTTTTTCGACGAATCTGTAAGGAAACGCTCAAGTTTAAGAGTCTTACACATATAAATGGTTAAAATACGAATTTTTTTCACTTTCGCTTCCGGGCCATTTTTCACTCAAAATCCATAGGTGTTAACATAGGAACTTTTTTGCCCATTGGGACAGGGTCGTTAACTCGATCTGAAAAGTTGTTTTCTCGTTTTCGTATCATACCATATCCACTAATGATTGTCCTAAGCTTAAAATATGGAAGAAAAAATACATTTACTCGTGTCGAAAAGACTTCACAACCTCAACCCTTACGAAAAGACCCTCGTGGAGGCACCCGAATGACTATGTGAAAAACCTTTATTTCTTTCGATGTTTTTCGACGAATCTGTAAGGAAACGCTCAAGTTTAAGAGTCTTACACATATAAATGGTTAAAATACGAATTTTTTTCACTTTCGCTTCCGGGCCATTTTTCACTCAAAATCCATAGGTGTTAACATAGGAACTTTTTTGCCCATTGGGACAGGGTCGTTAACTCGATCTGAAAAGTTGTTTTCTCGTTTTAGTATCATACCATATCCACTAAAGATTGTCCTAAGCTTAAAATATGGAAGAAAAAATACATTTACTCGTGTCGAAAAGACTTCACAACCTCAACCCTTACGAAAAGACCCTCGTGGAGGCACCCGAATGACTATGTGAAAAACCTTTATTTCTTTCGATGTTTTTCGACGAATCTGTAAGGAAACGCTCAAGTTTAAGAGTCTTACACATATAAATGGTTAAAATACGAATTTTTTTCACTTTCGCTTCCGGGCCATTTTTCACTCAAAATCCATAGGTGTTAACATAGGAACTTTTTTGCCCATTGGGACAGGGTCGTTAACTCGATCTGAAAAGTTGTTTTCTCGTTTTAGTATCATACCATATCCACTAAAGATTGTCCTAAGCTTAAAATATGGAAGTAAAAATACATTTACTCGTGTCGAAAAGACTTCACAACCTCAACCCTTACGAAAAGACCCTCGTGGAGGCACCCGAATGACTATGTGAAAAACCTTTATTTCTTTCGATGTTTTTCGACGAATCTGTAAGGAAACGCTCAAGTTTAAGAGTCTTACACATATAAATGGTTAAAATACGAATTTTTTTCACTTTCGCTTCCGGGCCATTTTTCACTCAAAATCCATAGGTGTTAACATAGGAACTTTTTTGCCCATTGGGACAGGGTCGTTAACTCGATCTGAAAAGTTGTTTTCTCGTTTTAGTATCATACCATATCCACTAAAGATTGTCCTAAGCTTAAAATATGGAAGAAAAAATACATTTACTCGTGTCGAAAAGACTTCACAACCTCAACCCTTACGAAAAGACCCTCGTGGAGGCACCCGAATGACTATGTGAAAAACCTTTATTTCTTTCGATGTTTTTCGACGAATCTGTAAGGAAACGCTCAAGTTTAAGAGTCTTACACATATAAATGGTTAAAATACGAATTTTTTTCACTTTCGCTTCCGGGCCATTTTTCACTCAAAATCCATAGGTGTTAACATAGGAACTTTTTTGCCCATTGGGACAGGGTCGTTAACTCGATCTGAAAAGTTGTTTTCTCGTTTTAGTATCATACCATATCCACTAAAGATTGTCCTAAGCTTAAAATATGGAAGAAAAAATACATTTACTCGTGTCGAAAAGACTTCACAACCTCAACCCTTACGAAAAGACCCTCGTGGAGGCACCCGAATGACTATGTGAAAAACCTTTATTTCTTTCGATGTTTTTCGACGAATCTGTAAGGAAACGCTCAAGTTTAAGAGTCTTACACATATAAATGGTTAAAATACGAATTTTTTTCACTTTCGCTTCCGGGCCATTTTTCACTCAAAATCCATAGGTGTTAACATAGGAACTTTTTTGCCCATTGGGACAGGGTCGTTAACTCGATCTGAAAAGTTGTTTTCTCGTTTTAGTATCATACCATATCCACTAAAGATTGTCCTAAGCTTAAAATATGGAAGTAAAAATACATTTACTCGTGTCGAAAAGACTTCACAACCTCAACCCTTACGAAAAGACCCTCGTGGAGGCACCCGAATGACTATGTGAAAAACCTTTATTTCTTTCGATGTTTTTCGACGAATCTGTAAGGAAACGCTCAAGTTTAAGAGTCTTACACATATAAATGGTTAAAATACGAATTTTTTTCACTTTCGCTTCCGGGCCATTTTTCACTCAAAATCCATAGGTGTTAACATAGGAACTTTTTTGCCCATTGGGACAGGGTCGTTAACTCGATCTGAAAAGTTGTTTTCTCGTTTTAGTATCATACCATATCCACTAAAGATTGTCCTAAGCTTAAAATATGGAAGAAAAAATACATTTACTCGTGTCGAAAAGACTTCACAACCTCAACCCTTACGAAAAGACCCTCGTGGAGGCACCCGAATGACTATGTGAAAAACCTTTATTTCTTTCGATGTTTTTCGACGAATCTGTAAGGAAACGCTCAAGTTTAAGAGTCTTACACATATAAATGGTTAAAATACGAATTTTTTTCACTTTCGCTTCCGGGCCATTTTTCACTCAAAATCCATAGGTGTTAACATAGGAACTTTTTTGCCCATTGGGACAGGGTCGTTAACTCGATCTGAAAAGTTGTTTTCTCGTTTTAGTATCATACCATATCCACTAAAGATTGTCCTAAGCTTAAAATATGGAAGAAAAAATACATTTACTCGTGTCGAAAAGACTTCACAACCTCAACCCTTACGAAAAGACCCTCGTGGAGGCACCCGAATGACTATGTGAAAAACCTTTATTTCTTTCGATGTTTTTCGACGAATCTGTAAGGAAACCCTCAAGTTTAAGAGTCTTACACATATAAATGGTTAAAATACGAATTTTTTTCCCTTTCGCTTCCGGGCCATTTTTCACTCAAAATCCATAGGTGTTAACATAGGAACTTTTTTGCCCATTGGGACAGAGTCGTTAACTCGATCTGAAAAGTTGTTTTCTCGTTTTAGTATCATACCATATCCACTAAAGATTGTCCTAAGCTTAAAATATGGAAGAAAAAATACATTTACTCGTGTCGAAAAGACTTCACAACCTCAACCCTTACGGAAAGACCCTCGTGGAGGCACCCGAATGACTATGTGAAAAACCTTTGTTTCTTTCGGATTTTTTCGACGAATCTGTAAGGAAACCCTCAAGTTTAAGAGTCTTACACATATAAATGGTTAAAATACGAATTTTTTTCACTTTCGCTTCCGGGCCATTTTTCACTCAAAATCCATAGGTGTTAACATAGGAACTTTTTTGCCCATTGGGACAGGGTCGTTAACTCGATCTGAAAAGTTGTTTTCTCGTTTTAGTATCATACCATATCCACTAAAGATTGTCCTAAGCTTAAAATATGGAAGAAAAAATACATTTACTCGTGTCGAAAAGACTTCACAACCTCAACCCTTACGAAAAGACCCTCGTGGAGGCACCCGAATGACTATGTGAAAAACCTTTATTTCTTTCGATGTTTTTCGACGAATCTGTCAGGAAACCCTCAAGTTTAAGAGTCTTACACATATAAATGGTTAAAATACGAATTTTTTTCCCTTTCGCTTCCGGGCCATTTTTCACTCAAAATCCATAGGTGTTAACATAGGAACTTTTTTGCCCATTGGGACAGAGTCGTTAACTCGATCTGAAAAGTTGTTTTCTCGTTTTAGTATCATACCATATCCACTAAAGATTGTCCTAAGCTTAAAATATGGAAGAAAAAATACATTTACTCGTGTCGAAAAGACTTCACAACCTCAACCCTTACGAAAAGACCCTCGTGGAGGCACCCGAATGACTATGTGAAAAACCTTTGTTTCTTTCGGATTTTTTCGACGAATCTGTAAGGAAACCCTCAAGTTTAAGAGTCTTACACATATAAATGGTTAAAATACGAATTTTTTTCACTTTCGCTTCCGGGCCATTTTTCACTCAAAATCCATAGGTGTTAACATAGGAACTTTTTTGCCCATTGGGACAGGGTCGTTAACTCGATCTGAAAAGTTGTTTTCTCGTTTTAGTATCATACCATATCCACTAAAGATTGTCCTAAGCTTAAAATATGGAAGAAAAAATACATTTACTCGTGTCGAAAAGACTTCACAACCTCAACCCTTACGAAAAGACCCTCGTGGAGGCACCCGAATGACTATGTGAAAAACCTTTATTTCTTTCGATGTTTTTCGACGAATCTGTAAGGAAACCCTCAAGTTTAAGAGTCTTACACATATAAATGGTTAAAATACGAATTTTTTTCCCTTTCGCTTCCGGGCCATTTTTCACTCAAAATCCATAGGTGTTAACATAGGAACTTTTTTGCCCATTGGGACAGAGTCGTTAACTCGATCTGAAAAGTTGTTTTCTCGTTTTAGTATCATACCATATCCACTAAAGATTGTCCTAAGCTTAAAATATGGAAGAAAAAATACATTTACTCGTGTCGAAAAGACTTCACAACCTCAACCCTTACGAAAAGACCCTCGTGGAGGCACCCGAATGACTATGTGAAAAACCTTTGTTTCTTTCGGATTTTTTCGACGAATCTGTAAGGAAACCCTCAAGTTTAAGAGTCTTACACATATAAATGGTTAAAATACGAATTTTTTTCACTTTCGCTTCCGGGCCATTTTTCACTCAAAATCCATAGGTGTTAACATAGGAACTTTTTTGCCCATTGGGACAGGGTCGTTAACTCGATCTGAAAAGTTGTTTTCTCGTTTTAGTATCATACCATATCCACTAAAGATTGTCCTAAGCTTAAAATATGGAAGAAAAAATACATTTACTCGTGTCGAAAAGACTTCAGAACCTCAACCCTTACGAAAAGACCCTCGTGGAGGCACCCGAATGACTATGTGAAAAACCTTTATTTCTTTCGATGTTTTTCGACGAATCTGTAAGGAAACGCTCAAGTTTAAGAGTCTTACACATATAAATGGTGAAAATACGAATTTTTTTCCCTTTCGCTTCCGGGCCATTTTTCACTCAAAATTCATAGGTGTTAACATAGGAACTTTTTTGCCCATTGAGACAGGGTCGTTAACTCGATCTGAAAAGTTGTTTTCTCGTTTTAGTATCATACCATATGAACTAAAGATTGTCCTAATCTTAGAATATGGAAGAAAAAATACATTTACTCGTGTCGAAAAGACTTCACAACCTCAACCCTTACGAAAAGACCCTCGTGGAGGCACCCGAATGACTATGTGAAAAACCTTTATTTCTTTCGATGTTTTTCGACGAATCTGTAAGGAAACGCTCAAGTTTAAGAGTCTTACACATATAAATGGTTAAAATACGAATTTTTTTCCCTTTCGCTTCCGGGCCATTTTTCACTCAAAATCCATAGGTGTTAACATAGGAACTTTTTTGCCCATTGGGACAGAGTCGTTAACTCGATCTGAAAAGTTGTTTTCTCGTTTTAGTATCATACCATATCCACTAAAGATTGTCCTAAGCTTAAAATATGGAAGAAAAAATACATTTACTCGTGTCGAAAAGACTTCACAACCTCAACCCTTACGAAAAGACCCTCGTGGAGGCACCCGAATGACTATGTGAAAAACCTTTGTTTCTTTCGGATTTTTTCGACGAATCTGTAAGGAAACCCTCAAGTTTAAGAGTCTTACACATATAAATGGTTAAAATACGAATTTTTTTCACTTTCGCTTCCGGGCCATTTTTCACTCAAAATCCATAGGTGTTAACATAGGAACTTTTTTGCCCATTGGGACAGGGTCGTTAACTCGATCTGAAAAGTTGTTTTCTCGTTTTAGTATCATACCATATCCACTAAAGATTGTCCTAAGCTTAAAATATGGAAGAAAAAATACATTTACTCGTGTCGAAAAGACTTCACAACCTCAACCCTTACGAAAAGACCCTCGTGGAGGCACCCGAATGACTATGTGAAAAACCTTTATTTCTTTCGATGTTTTTCGACGAATCTGTAAGGAAACCCTCAAGTTTAAGAGTCTTACACATATAAATGGTTAAAATACGAATTTTTTTCCCTTTCGCTTCCGGGCCATTTTTCACTCAAAATCCATAGGTGTTAACATAGGAACTTTTTTGCCCATTGGGACAGAGTCGTTAACTCGATCTGAAAAGTTGTTTTCTCGTTTTAGTATCATACCATATCCACTAAAGATTGTCCTAAGCTTAAAATATGGAAGAAAAAATACATTTACTCGTGTCGAAAAGACTTCACAACCTCAACCCTTACGAAAAGACCCTCGTGGAGGCACCCGAATGACTATGTGAAAAACCTTTGTTTCTTTCGGATTTTTTCGACGAATCTGTAAGGAAACCCTCAAGTTTAAGAGTCTTACACATATAAATGGTTAAAATACGAATTTTTTTCACTTTCGCTTCCGGGCCATTTTTCACTCAAAATCCATAGGTGTTAACATAGGAACTTTTTTGCCCATTGGGACAGGGTCGTTAACTCGATCTGAAAAGTTGTTTTCTCGTTTTAGTATCATACCATATCCACTAAAGATTGTCCTAAGCTTAAAATATGGAAGAAAAAATACATTTACTCGTGTCGAAAAGACTTCAGAACCTCAACCCTTACGAAAAGACCCTCGTGGAGGCACCCGAATGACTATGTGAAAAACCTTTATTTCTTTCGATGTTTTTCGACGAATCTGTAAGGAAACGCTCAAGTTTAAGAGTCTTACACATATAAATGGTGAAAATACGAATTTTTTTCCCTTTCGCTTCCGGGCCATTTTTCACTCAAAATCCATAGGTGTTAACATAGGAACTTTTTTGCCCATTGAGACAGGGTCGTTAACTCGATCTGAAAAGTTGTTTTCTCGTTTTAGTATCATACCATATGAACTAAAGATTGTCCTAATCTTAGAATATGGAAGAAAAAATACATTTACTCGTGTCGAAAAGACTTCACAACCTCAACCCTTACGAAAAGACCCTCGTGGAGGCACCCGAATGACTATGTGAAAAACCTTTATTTCTTTCGATGTTTTTCGACGAATCTGTAAGGAAACGCTCAAGTTTAAGAGTCTTACACATATAAATGGTGAAAATACGAGTTTTTTTCCCTTTTGCTTCCGGGCCATTTTTCACTCAAAATCCATAGGTGTTAACATAGGAACTTTTTTGCCCATTGAGACAGGGTCGTTAACTCGATCTGAAAAGTTGTTTTCTCGTTTTAGTATCATACCATATCAACTAAAGATTGTCCTAATCTTAGAATATGGAAGAAAAAATACATTTACTCGTGTCGAAAAGACTTCACAACCTCAACCCTTACGAAAAGACCCTCGTGGAGGCACCCGAATGACTATGTGAAAAACCTTTGTTTCTTTCGATGTTTTTCGACGAATCTGTAAGGAAACGCTCAAGTTTAAGAGTCTTACACATATAAATGGTTAAAATACGAATTTTTTCCCTTTCGCTTCCGGGCCATTTTTCACTCAAAATCCATAGGTGTTAACATAGGAACTTTTTTGCCCATTGGGACAGGGTCGTTAACTCGATCTGAAAAGTTGTTTTCTCGTTTTAGTATCATACCATATCCACTAAAGATTGTCCTCAGCTTAAAATATGGAAGAAAAAATACATTTACTCGTGTCGAAAAGACTTCACAACCTCAACCCTTACGAAAAGACCCTCGTGGAGGCACCCGAATGACTATGTGAAAAACCTTTGTTTCTTTCGATGTTTTTCGACGAATCTGTAAGGAAACGCTCAAGTTTAAGAGTCTTACACATATAAATGGTTAAAATACGAATTTTTTTCACTTTCGCTTCCGGGCCATTTTTCACTCAAAATCCATAGGTGTTAACATAGGAACTTTTTTGCCCATTGAGACAGGGTCGTTAACTCGATCTGAAAAGTTGTTTTCTCGTTTTAGTATCATACCATATGAACTAAAGATTGTCCTAATCTTAGAATATGGAAGAAAAAATACATTTACTCGTGTCGAAAAGACTTCACAACCTCAACCCTTACGAAAAGACCCTCGTGGAGGCACCCGAATGACTATGTGAAAAACCTTTATTTCTTTCGATGTTTTTCGACGAATCTGTAAGGAAACGCTCAAGTTTAAGAGTCTTACACATATAAATGGTTAAAATACGAATTTTTTTCCCTTTCGCTTCCGGGCCATTTTTCACTCAAAATCCATAGGTGTTAACATAGGAACTTTTTTGCCCATTGGGACAGAGTCGTTAACTCGATCTGAAAAGTTGTTTTCTCGTTTTAGTATCATACCATATCCACTAAAGATTGTCCTAAGCTTAAAATATGGAAGAAAAAATACATTTACTCGTGTCGAAAAGACTTCACAACCTCAACCCTTACGAAAAGACCCTCGTGGAGGCACCCGAATGACTATGTGAAAAACCTTTGTTTCTTTCGGATTTTTTCGACGAATCTGTAAGGAAACCCTCAAGTTTAAGAGTCTTACACATATAAATGGTTAAAATACGAATTTTTTTCACTTTCGCTTCCGGGCCATTTTTCACTCAAAATCCATAGGTGTTAACATAGGAACTTTTTTGCCCATTGGGACAGGGTCGTTAACTCGATCTGAAAAGTTGTTTTCTCGTTTTAGTATCATACCATATCCACTAAAGATTGTCCTAAGCTTAAAATATGGAAGAAAAAATACATTTACTCGTGTCGAAAAGACTTCACAACCTCAACCCTTACGAAAAGACCCTCGTGGAGGCACCCGAATGACTATGTGAAAAACCTTTATTTCTTTCGATGTTTTTCGACGAATCTGTAAGGAAACCCTCAAGTTTAAGAGTCTTACACATATAAATGGTTAAAATACGAATTTTTTTCCCTTTCGCTTCCGGGCCATTTTTCACTCAAAATCCATAGGTGTTAACATAGGAACTTTTTTGCCCATTGGGACAGAGTCGTTAACTCGATCTGAAAAGTTGTTTTCTCGTTTTAGTATCATACCATATCCACTAAAGATTGTCCTAAGCTTAAAATATGGAAGAAAAAATACATTTACTCGTGTCGAAAAGACTTCACAACCTCAACCCTTACGAAAAGACCCTCGTGGAGGCACCCGAATGACTATGTGAAAAACCTTTGTTTCTTTCGGATTTTTTCGACGAATCTGTAAGGAAACCCTCAAGTTTAAGAGTCTTACACATATAAATGGTTAAAATACGAATTTTTTTCACTTTCGCTTCCGGGCCATTTTTCACTCAAAATCCATAGGTGTTAACATAGGAACTTTTTTGCCCATTGGGACAGGGTCGTTAACTCGATCTGAAAAGTTGTTTTCTCGTTTTAGTATCATACCATATCCACTAAAGATTGTCCTAAGCTTAAAATATGGAAGAAAAAATACATTTACTCGTGTCGAAAAGACTTCAGAACCTCAACCCTTACGAAAAGACCCTCGTGGAGGCACCCGAATGACTATGTGAAAAACCTTTATTTCTTTCGATGTTTTTCGACGAATCTGTAAGGAAACGCTCAAGTTTAAGAGTCTTACACATATAAATGGTGAAAATACGAATTTTTTTCCCTTTCGCTTCCGGGCCATTTTTCACTCAAAATCCATAGGTGTTAACATAGGAACTTTTTTGCCCATTGAGACAGGGTCGTTAACTCGATCTGAAAAGTTGTTTTCTCGTTTTAGTATCATACCATATGAACTAAAGATTGTCCTAATCTTAGAATATGGAAGAAAAAATACATTTACTCGTGTCGAAAAGACTTCACAACCTCAACCCTTACGAAAAGACCCTCGTGGAGGCACCCGAATGACTATGTGAAAAACCTTTATTTCTTTCGATGTTTTTCGACGAATCTGTAAGGAAACGCTCAAGTTTAAGAGTCTTACACATATAAATGGTGAAAATACGAGTTTTTTTCCCTTTTGCTTCCGGGCCATTTTTCACTCAAAATCCATAGGTGTTAACATAGGAACTTTTTTGCCCATTGAGACAGGGTCGTTAACTCGATCTGAAAAGTTGTTTTCTCGTTTTAGTATCATACCATATCAACTAAAGATTGTCCTAATCTTAGAATATGGAAGAAAAAATACATTTACTCGTGTCGAAAAGACTTCACAACCTCAACCCTTACGAAAAGACCCTCGTGGAGGCACCCGAATGACTATGTGAAAAACCTTTGTTTCTTTCGATGTTTTTCGACGAATCTGTAAGGAAACGCTCAAGTTTAAGAGTCTTACACATATAAATGGTTAAAATACGAATTTTTTCCCTTTCGCTTCCGGGCCATTTTTCACTCAAAATCCATAGGTGTTAACATAGGAACTTTTTTGCCCATTGGGACAGGGTCGTTAACTCGATCTGAAAAGTTGTTTTCTCGTTTTAGTATCATACCATATCCACTAAAGATTGTCCTCAGCTTAAAATATGGAAGAAAAAATACATTTACTCGTGTCGAAAAGACTTCACAACCTCAACCCTTACGAAAAGACCCTCGTGGAGGCACCCGAATGACTATGTGAAAAACCTTTGTTTCTTTCGATGTTTTTCGACGAATCTGTAAGGAAACGCTCAAGTTTAAGAGTCTTACACATATAAATGGTTAAAATACGAATTTTTTTCACTTTCGCTTCCGGGCCATTTTTCACTCAAAATCCATAGGTGTTAACATAGGAACTTTTTTGCCCATTGAGACAGGGTCGTTAACTCGATCTGAAAAGTTGTTTTCTCGTTTTAGTATCATACCATATGAACTAAAGATTGTCCTAATCTTTAGAATATGGAAGAAAAAATACATTTACTCGTGTCGAAAAGACTTCAGAACCTCAACCCTTACGAAAAGACCCTCGTGGAGGCACCCGAATGACTATGTGAAAAACCTTTATTTCTTTCGATGTTTTTCGACGAATCTGTAAGGAAACCCTCAAGTTTAAGAGTCTTACACATATAAATGGTTAAAATACGAATTTTTTTCCCTTTCGCTTCCGGGCCATTTTTCACTCAAAATCCATAGGTGTTAACATAGGAACTTTTTTGCCCATTGAGACAGGGTCGTTAACTCGATCTGAAAAGTTGTTTTCTCGGTTTAGTATCATACCATATCAACTAAATATTGTCCTAATCTTAGAATATGGAAGAAAAAATACATTTACTCGTGTCGAAAAGACTTCACAACCTCAACCCTTACGAAAAGACCCTCGTGGAGGCACCCGAATGACTATGTGAAAAACCTTTATTTCTTTCGATGTTTTTCGACGAATCTGTAAGGAAACCCTCAAGTTTAAGAGTCTTACACATATAAATGGTTAAAATACGAATTTTTTTCCCTTTCGCTTCCGGGCCATTTTTCACTCAAAATCCATAGGTGTTAACATAGGAACTTTTTTGCCCATTGAGACAGGGTCGTTAACTCGATCTGAAAAGTTGTTTTCTCGGTTTAGTATCATACCATATCAACTAAATATTGTCCTAATCTTAGAATATGGAAGAAAAAATACATTTACTCGTGTCGAAAAGACTTCACAACCTCAACCCTTACGAAAAGACCCTCGTGGAGGCACCCGAATGACTATGTGAAAAACCTTTGTTTCTTTCGATGTTTTTCGACGAATCTGTAAGGAAACGCTCAAGTTTAAGAGTCTTACACATATAAATGGTTAAAATACGAATTTTTTTCACTTTCGCTTCCGGGCCATTTTTCACTCAAAATCCATAGGTGTTAACATAGGAACTTTTTTGCCCATTGGGACAGGGTCGTTAACTCGATCTGAAAAGTTGTTTTCTCGTTTTAGTATCATACCATATCCACTAAAGATTGTCCTAAGCTTAAAATATGGAAGAAAAAATACATTTACTCGTGTCGAAAAGACTTCACAACCTCAACCCTTACGAAAAGACCCTCGTGGAGGCACCCGAATGACTATGTGAAAAACCTTTATTTCTTTCGATGTTTTTCGACGAATCTGTAAGGAAACCCTCAAGTTTAAGAGTCTTACACATATAAATGGTGAAAATACGAATTTTTTTCCCTTTTGCTTCCGGGCCATTTTTCACTCAAAATCCATAGGTGTTAACATAGGAACTTTTTTGCCCATGTAGACAGGGTCGTTAACTCGATCTGAAAAGTTGTTTTCTCGTTTTAGTATCATACCATATCAACTAAAGATTTTCCTAATCTTAGAATATGGAAGAAAAAATACATTTACTCGTGTCGAAAAGACTTCACAACCTCAACCCTTACGAAAAGACCCTCGTGGAGGCACCCGAATGACTATGTGAAAAACCTTTGTTTCTTTCGATGTTTTTCGACGAATCTGTAAGGAAACGCTCAAGTTTAAGAGTCTTACACATATAAATGGTTAAAATATGAATTTTTTTCACTTTCGCTTCCGGGCCATTTTTCACTCAAAATCCATAGGTGTTAACATAGGAACTTTTTTGCCCATTGAGACAGGGTCGTTAACTCGATCTGAAAAGTTGTTTTCTCGTTTTAGTATCATACCATATGAACTAAAGATTGTCCTAATCTTAGAATATGGAAGAAAAAATACATTTACTCGTGTCGAAAAGACTTCACAACCTCAACCCTTACGAAAAGACCCTCGTGGAGGCACCCGAATGACTATGTGAAAAACCTTTATTTCTTTCGATGTTTTTCGACGAATCTGTAAGGAAACGCTCAAGTTTAAGAGTCTTACACATATAAATGGTGAAAATACGAATTTTTTTCCCTTTTGCTTCCGGGCCATTTTTCACTCAAAATCCATAGGTGTTAACATAGGAACTTTTTTGCCCATTGAGACAGGGTCGTTAACTCGATCTGAAAAGTTGTTTTCTCATTTTAGTATCATACCATATCAACTAAAGATTGTCCTAATTTAGAATATGGAAGAAAAAATACATTTACTCGTGTCGAAAAGACTTCACAACCTCAACCCTTACGAAAAGACCCTCGTGGAGGCACCCGAATGACTATGTGAAAAACCTTTATTTCTTTCGATGTTTTTCGACGAATCTGTAAGGAAACCCTCAAGTTTAAGAGTCTTACACATATAAATGGTTAAAATACGAATTTTTTTCCCTTTCGCTTCCGGGCCATTTTTCACTCAAAATCCATAGGTGTTAACATAGGAACTTTTTTGCCCATTGAGACAGGGTCGTTAACTCGATCTGAAAAGTTGTTTTCTCGGTTTAGTATCATACCATATCAACTAAAGATTGTCCTAATCTTAGAATATGGAAGAAAAAATACATTTACTCGTGTCGAAAAGACTTCACAACCTCAACCCTTACGAAAAGACCCTCGTGGAGGCACCCGAATGACTATGTGAAAAACCTTTGTTTCTTTCGATGTTTTTAGACGAATCTGTAAGGAAACGCTCAAGTTTAAGAGTCTTACACATATAAATGGTTAAAATACGAATTTTTTTCACTTTCGCTTCCGGGCCATTTTTCACTCAAACTCCATAGGTGTTAACATAGGAACTTTTTTGCCCATTGGGACAGGGTCGTTAACTCGATCTGAAAAGTTGTTTTCTCGTTTTAGTATCATACCATATCCACTAAAGATTGTCCTAAGCTTAAAATATGGAAGAAAAAATACATTTACTCGTGTCGAAAAGACTTCACAACCTCAACCCTTACGAAAAGACCCTCGTGGAGGCACCCGAATGACTATGTGAAAAACCTTTATTTCTTTCGATGTTTTTCGACGAATCTGTAAGGAAACGCTCAAGTTTAAGAGTGTTACACATATAAATGTTTAAAATACGAATTTTTTCCCTTTCGCTTCCGGGCCATTTTTCACTCAAAATCCATAGGTGTTAACATAGGAACTTTTTTGCCCATTGGGACAGGGTCGTTAACTCGATCTGAAAAGTTGTTTTCTCGTTTTAGTATCATACCATATCCACTAAAGATTGTCCTAAGCTTAAAATATGGAAGAAAAAATACATTTACTCGTGTCGAAAAGACTTCACAACCTCAACCCTTACGAAAAGACGCTCGTGGAGGCACCCGAATGACTATGTGAAAAACCTTTATTTCTTTCGATGTTTTTCGATGAATCTGTAAGGAAACCCTCAAGTTTAAGAGTCTTACACATATAAATGGTGAAAATACGAATTTTTTTCCCTTTTGCTTCCGGGCCATTTTTCACTCAAAATCCATAGGTGTTAACATAGGAACTTTTTTGCCCATTGAGACAGGGTCGTTAACTCGATCTGAAAAGTTGTTTTCTCGTTTTAGTATCATACCATATCCACTAAAGATTGTCCTAAGCTTAAAATATGGAAGAAAAAATACATTTACTCGTGTCGAAAAGACTTCACAACCTCAACCCTTACGAAAAGACCCTCGTGGAGGCACCCGAATGACTATGTGAAAAACCTTTATTTCTTTCGATGTTTTTCGACGAATCTGTAAGGAAACGCTCAAGTTTAAGAGTGTTACACATATAAATGTTTAAAATACGAATTTTTTCCCTTTCGCTTCCGGGCCATTTTTCACTCAAAATCCATAGGTGTTAACATAGGAACTTTTTTGCCCATTGGGACAGGGTCGTTAACTCGATCTGAAAAGTTGTTTTCTCGTTTTAGTATCATACCATATCCACTAAAGATTGTCCTAAGCTTAAAATATGGAAGAAAAAATACATTTACTCGTGTCGAAAAGACTTCACAACCTCAACCCTTACGAAAAGACGCTCGTGGAGGCACCCGAATGACTATGTGAAAAACCTTTATTTCTTTCGATGTTTTTCGATGAATCTGTAAGGAAACCCTCAAGTTTAAGAGTCTTACACATATAAATGGTGAAAATACGAATTTTTTTCCCTTTTGCTTCCGGGCCATTTTTCACTCAAAATCCATAGGTGTTAACATAGGAACTTTTTTGCCCATTGAGACAGGGTCGTTAACTCGATCTGAAAAGTTGTTTTCTCGTTTTAGTATCATACCATATCAACTAAAGATTTTCCTAATCTTAGAATATGGAAGAAAAAATACATTTACTCGTGTCGAAAAGACTTCACAACCTCAACCCTTACGAAAAGACCCTCGTGGAGGCACCCGAATGACTATGTGAAAAACCTTTGTTTCTTTCGATGTTTTTCGACGAATCTGTAAGGAAACGCTCAAGTTTAAGAGTGTTACACATATAAATGGTTAAAATACGAATTTTTTCCCTTTCGCTTCCGGGCCATTTTTCACTCAAAATCCATTGGTGTTAACATAGGAACTTTTTTGCCCATTGAGACAGGGTCGTTAACTCGATCTGAAAAGTTGTTTTCTCATTTTAGTATCATACCATATCAACTAAAGATTGTCCTAATCTTAGAATATGGAAGAAAAAATACATTTACTCGTGTCGAAAAGACTTCACAACCTCAACCCTTACGGAAAGACCCTCGTGGAGGCACCCGAATGACTATGTGAAAAACCTTTGTTTCTTTCGATGTTTTTCGACGAATCTGTAAGGAAACGCTCAAGTTTAAGAGTCTTACACATATAAATGGTTAAAATACGAATTTTTTCCCTTTCGCTTCCGGGCCATTTTTCACTCAAAATCCATTGGTGTTAACATAGGAACTTTTTTGCCCATTGAGACAGGGTCGTTAACTCGATCTGAAAAGTTGTTTTCTCGTTTTAGTATCATACCATATCCACTAAAGATTGTCCTAATCTTAGAATATGGAAGAAAAAATACATTTACTCGTGTCGAAAAGACTTCACAACCTCAACCCTTACGGAAAGACCCTCGTGGAGGCACCCGAATGACTATGTGAAAAACCTTTATTTCTTTCGATGTTTTTCGACGAATCTGTAAGGAAACGCTCAAGTTTAAGAGTGTTACACATATAAATGGTTAAAATACGAATTTTTTCCCTTTCGCTTCCGGGCCATTTTTCACTCAAAATCCATTGGTGTTAACATAGGAACTTTTTTGCCCATTGAGACAGGGTCGTTAACTCGATCTGAAAAGTTGTTTTCTCATTTTAGTATCATACCATATCAACTAAAGATTGTCCTAATCTTAGAATATGGAAGAAAAAATACATTTACTCGTGTCGAAAATACTTCACAACCTCAACCCTTACGAATAGACCCTCGTGGAGGCACCCGAATGACTATGTGAAAAACCTTTGTTTCTTTCGATGTTTTTCGATGAATCTGTAAGGAAACGCTCAAGTTTAAGAGTCTTACACATATAAATGGTTAAAATACGAATTTTTTTCACTTTCGCTTCCGGGCCATTTTTCACTCAAAATCCATAGGTGTTAACATAGGAACTTTTTTGCCCATTGGGACAGGGTCGTTAACTCGATCTGAAAAGTTGTTTTCTCGTTTTAGTATCATACCATATCCACTAAATATTGTCCTAAGCTTAAAATATGGAAGAAAAAATACATTTACTCGTGTCGAAAAGACTTCACAACCTCAACCCTTACGAAAAGACCCTCGTGGAGGCACCCGAATGACTATGTGAAAAACCTTTGTTTCTTTCGATGTTTTTCGACGAATCTGTAAGGAAACGCTCAAGTTTAAGAGTGTTACACATATAAATGGTTAAAATACGAATTTTTTCCCTTTCGCTTCCGGGCCATTTTTCACTCAAAATCCATAGGTGTTAACATAGGAACTTTTTTGCCCATTGGGACAGGGTCGTTAACTCGATCTGAAAAGTTGTTTTCTCGTTTTAGTATCATACCATATCCACTAAAGATTGTCCTAAGCTTAAAATATGGAAGAAAAAATACATTTACTCGTGTCGAAAAGACTTCACAACCTCAACCCTTACGAAAAGACGCTCGTGGAGGCACCCGAATGACTATGTGAAAAACCTTTATTTCTTTCGATGTTTTTCGATGAATCTGTAAGGAAACCCTCAAGTTTAAGAGTCTTACACATATAAATGGTGAAAATACGAATTTTTTTCCCTTTTGCTTCCGGGCCATTTTTCACTCAAAATCCATAGGTGTTAACATAGGAACTTTTTTGCCCATTGAGACAGGGTCGTTAACTCGATCTGAAAAGTTGTTTTCTCGTTTTAGTATCATACCATATCAACTAAAGATTTTCCTAATCTTAGAATATGGAAGAAAAAATACATTTACTCGTGTCGAAAAGACTTCACAACCTCAACCCTTACGAAAAGACCCTCGTGGAGGCACCCGAATGACTATGTGAAAAACCTTTGTTTCTTTCGATGTTTTTAGACGAATCTGTAAGGAAACGCTCAAGTTTAAGAGTCTTACACATATAAATGGTTAAAATACGAATTTTTTTCACTTTCGCTTCCGGGCCATTTTTCACTCAAACTCCATAGGTGTTAACATAGGAACTTTTTTGCCCATTGGGACAGGGTCGTTAACTCGATCTGAAAAGTTGTTTTCTCGTTTTAGTATCATACCATATCCACTAAAGATTGTCCTAAGCTTAAAATATGGAAGAAAAAATACATTTACTCGTGTCGAAAAGACTTCACAACCTCAACCCTTACGAAAAGACCCTCGTGGAGGCACCCGAATGACTATGTGAAAAACCTTTATTTCTTTCGATGTTTTTCGACGAATCTGTAAGGAAACGCTCAAGTTTAAGAGTGTTACACATATAAATGTTTAAAATACGAATTTTTTCCCTTTCGCTTCCGGGCCATTTTTCACTCAAAATCCATAGGTGTTAACATAGGAACTTTTTTGCCCATTAGGACAGGGTCGTTAACTCGATCTGAAAAGTTGTTTTCTCGTTTTAGTATCATACCATATCCACTAAAGATTGTCCTAAGCTTAAAATATGGAAGAAAAAATACATTTACTCGTGTCGAAAAGACTTCACAACCTCAACCCTTACGAAAAGACGCTCGTGGAGGCACCCGAATGACTATGTGAAAAACCTTTATTTCTTTCGATGTTTTTCGATGAATCTGTAAGGAAACCCTCAAGTTTAAAAGTCTTACACATATAAATGGTGAAAATACGAATTTTTTTCCCTTTTGCTTCCGGGCCATTTTTCACTCAAAATCCATAGGTGTTAACATAGGAACTTTTTTGCCCATTGAGACAGGGTCGTTAACTCGATCTGAAAAGTTGTTTTCTCGTTTTAGTATCATACCATATCAACTAAAGATTTTCCTAATCTTAGAATATGGAAGAAAAAATACATTTACTCGTGTCGAAAAGACTTCACAACCTCAACCCTTACGAAAAGACCCTCGTGGAGGCACCCGAATGACTATGTGAAAAACCTTTGTTTCTTTCGATGTTTTTCGACGAATCTGTAAGGAAACGCTCAAGTTTAAGAGTGTTACACATATAAATGGTTAAAATACGAATTTTTTCCCTTTCGCTTCCGGGCCATTTTTCACTCAAAATCCATTGGTGTTAACATAGGAACTTTTTTGCCCATTGAGACAGGGTCGTTAACTCGATCTGAAAAGTTGTTTTCTCATTTTAGTATCATACCATATCAACTAAAGATTGTCCTAATCTTAGAATATGGAAGAAAAAATACATTTACTCGTGTCGAAAAGACTTCACAACCTCAACCCTTACGGAAAGACCCTCGTGGAGGCACCCGAATGACTATGTGAAAAACCTTTGTTTCTTTCGATGTTTTTCGACGAATCTGTAAGGAAACGCTCAAGTTTAAGAGTCTTACACATATAAATGGTTAAAATACGAATTTTTTCCCTTTCGCTTCCGGGCCATTTTTCACTCAAAATCCATTGGTGTTAACATAGGAACTTTTTTGCCCATTGAGACAGGGTCGTTAACTCGATCTGAAAAGTTGTTTTCTCGTTTTAGTATCATACCATATCCACTAAAGATTGTCCTAATCTTAGAATATGGAAGAAAAAATACATTTACTCGTGTCGAAAAGACTTCACAACCTCAACCCTTACGGAAAGACCCTCGTGGAGGCACCCGAATGACTATGTGAAAAACCTTTATTTCTTTCGATGTTTTTCGACGAATCTGTAAGGAAACGCTCAAGTTTAAGAGTGTTACACATATAAATGGTTAAAATACGAATTTTTTCCCTTTCGCTTCCGGGCCATTTTTCACTCAAAATCCATTGGTGTTAACATAGGAACTTTTTTGCCCATTGAGACAGGGTCGTTAACTCGATCTGAAAAGTTGTTTTCTCATTTTAGTATCATACCATATCAACTAAAGATTGTCCTAATCTTAGAATATGGAAGAAAAAATACATTTACTCGTGTCGAAAATACTTCACAACCTCAACCCTTACGAATAGACCCTCGTGGAGGCACCCGAATGACTATGTGAAAAACCTTTGTTTCTTTCGATGTTTTTCGACGAATCTGTAAGGAAACGCTCAAGTTTAAGAGTCTTACACATATAAATGGTTAAAATACGAATTTTTTTCACTTTCGCTTCCGGGCCATTTTTCACTCAAAATCCATAGGTGTTAACATAGGAACTTTTTTGCCCATTGGGACAGGGTCGTTAACTCGATCTGAAAAGTTGTTTTCTCGTTTTAGTATCATACCATATCCACTAAAGATTGTCCTAAGCTTAAAATATGGAAGAAAAAATACATTTACTCGTGTCGAAAAGACTTCACAACCTCAACCCTTACGAAAAGACGCTCGTGGAGGCACCCGAATGACTATGTGAAAAACCTTTATTTCTTTCGATGTTTTTCGATGAATCTGTAAGGAAACCCTCAAGTTTAAGAGTCTTACACATATAAATGGTGAAAATACGAATTTTTTTCCCTTTTGCTTCCGGGCCATTTTTCACTCAAAATCCATAGGTGTTAACATAGGAACTTTTTTGCCCATTGAGACAGGGTCGTTAACTCGATCTGAAAAGTTGTTTTCTCGTTTTAGTATCATACCATATCAACTAAAGATTTTCCTAATCTTAGAATATGGAAGAAAAAATACATTTACTCGTGTCGAAAAGACTTCACAACCTCAACCCTTACGAAAAGACCCTCGTGGAGGCACCCGAATGACTATGTGAAAAACCTTTGTTTCTTTCGATGTTTTTCGACGAATCTGTAAGGAAACGCTCAAGTTTAAGAGTGTTACACATATAAATGGTTAAAATACGAATTTTTTCCCTTTCGCTTCCGGGCCATTTTTCACTCAAAATCCATTGGTGTTAACATAGGAACTTTTTTGCCCATTGAGACAGGGTCGTTAACTCGATCTGAAAAGTTGTTTTCTCATTTTAGTATCATACCATATCAACTAAAGATTGTCCTAATCTTAGAATATGGAAGAAAAAATACATTTACTCGTGTCGAAAAGACTTCACAACCTCAACCCTTACGGAAAGACCCTCGTGGAGGCACCCGAATGACTATGTGAAAAACCTTTGTTTCTTTCGATGTTTTTCGACGAATCTGTAAGGAAACGCTCAAGTTTAAGAGTCTTACACATATAAATGGTTAAAATACGAATTTTTTCCCTTTCGCTTCCGGGCCATTTTTCACTCAAAATCCATTGGTGTTAACATAGGAACTTTTTTGCCCATTGAGACAGGGTCGTTAACTCGATCTGAAAAGTTGTTTTCTCGTTTTAGTATCATACCATATCCACTAAAGATTGTCCTAATCTTAGAATATGGAAGAAAAAATACATTTACTCGTGTCGAAAAGACTTCACAACCTCAACCCTTACGGAAAGACCCTCGTGGAGGCACCCGAATGACTATGTGAAAAACCTTTATTTCTTTCGATGTTTTTCGACGAATCTGTAAGGAAACGCTCAAGTTTAAGAGTGTTACACATATAAATGGTTAAAATACGAATTTTTTCCCTTTCGCTTCCGGGCCATTTTTCACTCAAAATCCATTGGTGTTAACATAGGAACTTTTTTGCCCATTGAGACAGGGTCGTTAACTCGATCTGAAAAGTTGTTTTCTCATTTTAGTATCATACCATATCAACTAAAGATTGTCCTAATCTTAGAATATGGAAGAAAAAATACATTTACTCGTGTCGAAAATACTTCACAACCTCAACCCTTACGAATAGACCCTCGTGGAGGCACCCGAATGACTATGTGAAAAACCTTTGTTTCTTTCGATGTTTTTCGACGAATCTGTAAGGAAACGCTCAAGTTTAAGAGTCTTACACATATAAATGGTTAAAATACGAATTTTTTTCACTTTCGCTTCCGGGCCATTTTTCACTCAAAATCCATAGGTGTTAACATAGGAACTTTTTTGCCCATTGGGACAGGGTCGTTAACTCGATCTGAAAAGTTGTTTTCTCGTTTTAGTATCATACCATATCCACTAAAGATTGTCCTAAGCTTAAAATATGGAAGAAAAAATACATTTACTCGTGTCGAAAAGACTTCACAACCTCAACCCTTACGAAAAGACGCTCGTGGAGGCACCCGAATGACTATGTGAAAAACCTTTATTTCTTTCGATGTTTTTCGATGAATCTGTAAGGAAACCCTCAAGTTTAAGAGTCTTACACATATAAATGGTGAAAATACGAATTTTTTTCCCTTTTGCTTCCGGGCCATTTTTCACTCAAAATCCATAGGTGTTAACATAGGAACTTTTTTGCCCATTGAGACAGGGTCGTTAACTCGATCTGAAAAGTTGTTTTCTCGTTTTAGTATCATACCATATCAACTAAAGATTTTCCTAATCTTAGAATATGGAAGAAAAAATACATTTACTCGTGTCGAAAAGACTTCACAACCTCAACCCTTACGAAAAGACCCTCGTGGAGGCACCCGAATGACTATGTGAAAAACCTTTGTTTCTTTCGATGTTTTTCGACGAATCTGTAAGGAAACGCTCAAGTTTAAGAGTGTTACACATATAAATGGTTAAAATACGAATTTTTTCCCTTTCGCTTCCGGGCCATTTTTCACTCAAAATCCATTGGTGTTAACATAGGAACTTTTTTGCCCATTGAGACAGGGTCGTTAACTCGATCTGAAAAGTTGTTTTCTCGTTTTAGTATCATACCATATCAACTAAAGATTTTCCTAATCTTAGAATATGGAAGAAAAAATACATTTACTCGTGTCGAAAAGACTTCACAACCTCAACCCTTACGAAAAGACCCTCGTGGAGGCACCCGAATGACTATGTGAAAAACCTTTGTTTCTTTCGATGTTTTTCGACGAATCTGTAAGGAAACGCTCAAGTTTAAGAGTGTTACACATATAAATGGTTAAAATACGAATTTTTTCCCTTTCGCTTCCGGGCCATTTTTCACTCAAAATCCATTGGTGTTAACATAGGAACTTTTTTGCCCATTGAGACAGGGTCGTTAACTCGATCTGAAAAGTTGTTTTCTCATTTTAGTATCATACCATATCAACTAAAGATTGTCCTAATCTTAGAATATGGAAGAAAAAATACATTTACTCGTGTCGAAAAGACTTCACAACCTCAACCCTTACGGAAAGACCCTCGTGGAGGCACCCGAATGACTATGTGAAAAACCTTTGTTTCTTTCGATGTTTTTCGACGAATCTGTAAGGAAACGCTCAAGTTTAAGAGTCTTACACATATAAATGGTTAAAATACGAATTTTTTCCCTTTCGCTTCCGGGCCATTTTTCACTCAAAATCCATTGGTGTTAACATAGGAACTTTTTTGCCCATTGAGACAGGGTCGTTAACTCGATCTGAAAAGTTGTTTTCTCGTTTTAGTATCATACCATATCCACTAAAGATTGTCCTAATCTTAGAATATGGAAGAAAAAATACATTTACTCGTGTCGAAAAGACTTCACAACCTCAACCCTTACGGAAAGACCCTCGTGGAGGCACCCGAATGACTATGTGAAAAACCTTTATTTCTTTCGATGTTTTTCGACGAATCTGTAAGGAAACGCTCAAGTTTAAGAGTGTTACACATATAAATGGTTAAAATACGAATTTTTTCCCTTTCGCTTCCGGGCCATTTTTCACTCAAAATCCATTGGTGTTAACATAGGAACTTTTTTGCCCATTGAGACAGGGTCGTTAACTCGATCTGAAAAGTTGTTTTCTCATTTTAGTATCATACCATATCAACTAAAGATTGTCCTAATCTTAGAATATGGAAGAAAAAATACATTTACTCGTGTCGAAAATACTTCACAACCTCAACCCTTACGAATAGACCCTCGTGGAGGCACCCGAATGACTATGTGAAAAACCTTTGTTTCTTTCGATGTTTTTCGACGAATCTGTAAGGAAACGCTCAAGTTTAAGAGTCTTACACATATAAATGGTTAAAATACGAATTTTTTTCACTTTCGCTTCCGGGCCATTTTTCACTCAAAATCCATAGGTGTTAACATAGGAACTTTTTTGCCCATTGGGACAGGGTCGTTAACTCGATCTGAAAAGTTGTTTTCTCGTTTTAGTATCATACCATATCCACTAAAGATTGTCCTAAGCTTAAAATATGGAAGAAAAAATACATTTACTCGTGTCGAAAAGACTTCACAACCTCAACCCTTACGAAAAGACGCTCGTGGAGGCACCCGAATGACTATGTGAAAAACCTTTATTTCTTTCGATGTTTTTCGATGAATCTGTAAGGAAACCCTCAAGTTTAAGAGTCTTACACATATAAATGGTGAAAATACGAATTTTTTTCCCTTTTGCTTCCGGGCCATTTTTCACTCAAAATCCATAGGTGTTAACATAGGAACTTTTTTGCCCATTGAGACAGGGTCGTTAACTCGATCTGAAAAGTTGTTTTCTCGTTTTAGTATCATACCATATCAACTAAAGATTTTCCTAATCTTAGAATATGGAAGAAAAAATACATTTACTCGTGTCGAAAAGACTTCACAACCTCAACCCTTACGAAAAGACCCTCGTGGAGGCACCCGAATGACTATGTGAAAAACCTTTGTTTCTTTCGATGTTTTTCGACGAATCTGTAAGGAAACGCTCAAGTTTAAGAGTGTTACACATATAAATGGTTAAAATACGAATTTTTTCCCTTTCGCTTCCGGGCCATTTTTCACTCAAAATCCATTGGTGTTAACATAGGAACTTTTTTGCCCATTGAGACAGGGTCGTTAACTCGATCTGAAAAGTTGTTTTCTCATTTTAGTATCATACCATATCAACTAAAGATTGTCCTAATCTTAGAATATGGAAGAAAAAATACATTTACTCGTGTCGAAAAGACTTCACAACCTCAACCCTTACGGAAAGACCCTCGTGGAGGCACCCGAATGACTATGTGAAAAACCTTTGTTTCTTTCGATGTTTTTCGACGAATCTGTAAGGAAACGCTCAAGTTTAAGAGTCTTACACATATAAATGGTTAAAATACGAATTTTTTCCCTTTCGCTTCCGGGCCATTTTTCACTCAAAATCCATTGGTGTTAACATAGGAACTTTTTTGCCCATTGAGACAGGGTCGTTAACTCGATCTGAAAAGTTGTTTTCTCGTTTTAGTATCATACCATATCCACTAAAGATTGTCCTAATCTTAGAATATGGAAGAAAAAATACATTTACTCGTGTCGAAAAGACTTCACAACCTCAACCCTTACGGAAAGACCCTCGTGGAGGCACCCGAATGACTATGTGAAAAACCTTTATTTCTTTCGATGTTTTTCGACGAATCTGTAAGGAAACGCTCAAGTTTAAGAGTGTTACACATATAAATGGTTAAAATACGAATTTTTTCCCTTTCGCTTCCGGGCCATTTTTCACTCAAAATCCATTGGTGTTAACATAGGAACTTTTTTGCCCATTGAGACAGGGTCGTTAACTCGATCTGAAAAGTTGTTTTCTCATTTTAGTATCATACCATATCAACTAAAGATTGTCCTAATCTTAGAATATGGAAGAAAAAATACATTTACTCGTGTCGAAAATACTTCACAACCTCAACCCTTACGAATAGACCCTCGTGGAGGCACCCGAATGACTATGTGAAAAACCTTTGTTTCTTTCGATGTTTTTCGATGAATCTGTAAGGAAACGCTCAAGTTTAAGAGTCTTACACATATAAATGGTTAAAATACGAATTTTTTTCACTTTCGCTTCCGGGCCATTTTTCACTCAAAATCCATAGGTGTTAACATAGGAACTTTTTTGCCCATTGGGACAGGGTCGTTAACTCGATCTGAAAAGTTGTTTTCTCGTTTTAGTATCATACCATATCCACTAAATATTGTCCTAAGCTTAAAATATGGAAGAAAAAATACATTTACTCGTGTCGAAAAGACTTCACAACCTCAACCCTTACGAAAAGACCCTCGTGGAGGCACCCGAATGACTATGTGAAAAACCTTTGTTTCTTTCGATGTTTTTCGACGAATCTGTAAGGAAACGCTCAAGTTTAAGAGTGTTACACATATAAATGGTTAAAATACGAATTTTTTCCCTTTCGCTTCCGGGCCATTTTTCACTCAAAATCCATTGGTGTTAACATAGGAACTTTTTTGCCCATTGAGACAGGGTCGTTAACTCGATCTGAAAAGTTGTTTTCTAATTTTAGTATCATACCATATCAACTAAAGATTGTCCTAATCTTAGAATATGGAAGAAAAAATACATTTACTCGTGTCGAAAATACTTCACAACCTGAACCCTTACGAATAGACCCTCGTGGAGGCACCCGAATGACTATGTGAAAAACCTTTGTTTCTTTCGATGTTTTTCGACGAATCTGTAAGGAAACGCTCAAGTTTAAGAGTCTTACACATATAAATGGTTAAAATACGAATTTTTTTCACTTTCGCTTCCGGGCCATTTTTCACTCAAAATCCATAGGTGTTAACATAGGAACTTTTTTGCCCATTGGGACAGGGTCGTTAACTCGATCTGAAAAGTTGTTTTCTCGTTTTAGTATCATACCATATCCACTAAAGATTGTCCTAAGCTTAAAATATGGAAGAAAAAATACATTTACTCGTGTCGAAAAGACTTCACAACCTCAACCCTTACGAAAAGACCCTCGTGGAGGCACCCGAATGACTATGTGAAAAACCTTTATTTCTTTCGATGTTTTTCGACGAATCTGTAAGGAAACGCTCAAGTTTAAGAGTGTTACACATATAAATGGTTAAAATACGAATTTTTTCCCTTTCGCTTCCGGGCCATTTTTCACTCAAAATCCATAGGTGTTAACATAGGAACTTTTTTGCCCATTGAGACAGGGTCGTTAACTCGATCTGAAAAGTTGTTTTCTCGTTTTAGTATCATACCATATCCACTAAAGATTGTCCTAAGCTTAAAATATGGAAGAAAAAATACATTTACTCGTGTCGAAAAGACTTCACAACCTCAACCCTTACGAAAAGACCCTCGTGGAGGCACCCGAATGACTATGTGAAAAACCTTTATTTCTTTCGATGTTTTTCGACGAATCTGTAAGGAAACGCTCAAGTTTAAGAGTGTTACACATATAAATGGTTAAAATACGAATTTTTTCCCTTTCGCTTCCGGGCCATTTTTCACTCAAAATCCATAGGTGTTAACATAGGAACTTTTTTGCCCATTGAGACAGGGTCGTTAACTCGATCTGAAAAGTTGTTTTCTCGTTTTAGTATCATACCATATCCACTAAAGATTGTCCTAAGCTTAAAATATGGAAGAAAAAATACATTTACTCGTGTCGAAAAGACTTCACAACCTCAACCCTTACGAAAAGACCCTCGTGGAGGCACCCGAATGACTATGTGAAAAACCTTTATTTCTTTCGATGTTTTTCGACGAATCTGTAAGGAAACGCCCAAGTTTAAGAGTCTTACACATATAAATGGTTAAAATACGAATTTTTTTCACTTTCGCTTCCGGGCCATTTTTCACTCAAAATCCATAGGTGTTAACATAGGAACTTTTTTGCCCATTGGGACAGGGTCGTTAACTCGATCTGAAAAGTTGTTTTCTCGTTTTAGTATCATACCATATCCACTAAAGATTGTCCTAAGCTTAAAATATGGAAGAAAAAATACATTTACTCGTGTCGAAAAGACTTCACAACCTCAACCCTTACGAAAAGACCCTCGTGGAGGCACCCGAATGACTATGTGAAAAACCTTTATTTCTTTCGATGTTTTTCGACGAATCTGTAAGGAAACGCTCAAGTTTAAGAGTGTTACACATATAAATGGTTAAAATACGAATTTTTTCCATTTCGCTTCCGGGCCATTTTTCACTCAAAATCCATAGGTGTTAACATAGGAACTTTTTTGCCCATTGGGACAGGGTCGTTAACTCGATCTGAAAAGTTGTTTTCTCGTTTTAGTATCATACCATATCCACTAAAGATTGTCCTAAGCTTAAAATATGGAAGAAAAAATACATTTACTCGTGTCGAAAAGACTTCACAACCTCAACCCTTACGAAAAGACCCTCGTGGAGGCACCCGAATGACTATGTGAAAAACCTTTATTTCTTTCGATGTTTTTTGACGAATCTGTAAGGAAACGCTCAAGTTTAAGAGTGTTACACATATAAATGGTTAAAATACGAATTTTTTCCCTTTCGCTTCCGGGCCATTTTTCACTCAAAATCCATAGGTGTTAACATAGGAACTTTTTTGCCCATTGGGACAGGGTCGTTAACTCGATCTGAAAAGTTGTTTTCTCGTTTTAGTATCATACCATATCCACTAAAGATTGTCCTAAGCTTAAAATATGGAAGAAAAAATACATTTACTCGTGTCGAAAAGACTTCACAACCTCAACCCTTACGAAAAGACCCTCGTGGAGGCACCCGAATGACTATGTGAAAAACCTTTGTTTCTTTCGATGTTTTTCGACGAATCTATAAGGAAATGCTCAAGTTTAAGAGTCTTACACATATAAATGGTTAAAATACGAATTTTTTCCCTTTCGCTTCCGGGCCATTTTTCACTCAAAATCCATAGGTGTTAAAATAGGAACTTTTTTGCCCATTGGGACAGGGTCGTTAACTCGATCTGAAAAGTTGTTTTCTCGTTTTAGTATCATACCATATCCACTAAAGATTGTCCTAAGCTTAAAATATGGAAGAAAAAATACATTTACTCGTGTCGAAAAGACTTCACAACCTCAACCCTTACGAAAAGACCCTCGTGGAGGCACCCGAATGACTATGTGAAAAACCTTTATTTCTTTCGATGTTTTTCGACGAATCTGTAAGGAAACGCTCAAGTTTAAGAGTCTTACACATATAAATGGTTAAAATACGAATTTTTTTCACTTTCGCTTCCGGGCCATTTTTCACTCAAAATCCATAGGTGTTAACATAGGAACTTTTTTGCCCATTGGGACAGGGTCGTTAACTCGATCTGAAAAGTTGTTTTCTCGTTTTAGTATCATACCATATCCACTAAAGATTGTCCTAAGCTTAAAATATGGAAGAAAAAATACATTTACTCGTGTCGAAAAGACTTCACAACCTCAACCCTTACGAAAAGACCCTCGTGGAGGCACCCGAATGACTATGTGAAAAACCTTTATTTCTTTCGATGTTTTTCGACGAATCTGTAAGGAAACGCTCAAGTTTAAGAGTGTTACACATATAAATGGTTAAAATACGAATTTTTTCCATTTCGCTTCCGGGCCATTTTTCACTCAAAATCCATAGGTGTTAACATAGGAACTTTTTTGCCCATTGGGACAGGGTCGTTAACTCGATCTGAAAAGTTGTTTTCTCGTTTTAGTATCATACCATATCCACTAAAGATTGTCCTAAGCTTAAAATATGGAAGAAAAAATACATTTACTCGTGTCGAAAAGACTTCACAACCTCAACCCTTACGAAAAGACCCTCGTGGAGGCACCCGAATGACTATGTGAAAAACCTTTATTTCTTTCGATGTTTTTTGACGAATCTGTAAGGAAACGCTCAAGTTTAAGAGTGTTACACATATAAATGGTTAAAATACGAATTTTTTCCCTTTCGCTTCCGGGCCATTTTTCACTCAAAATCCATAGGTGTTAACATAGGAACTTTTTTGCCCATTGGGACAGGGTCGTTAACTCGATCTGAAAAGTTGTTTTCTCGTTTTAGTATCATACCATATCCACTAAAGATTGTCCTAAGCTTAAAATATGGAAGAAAAAATACATTTACTCGTGTCGAAAAGACTTCACAACCTCAACCCTTACGAAAAGACCCTCGTGGAGGCACCCGAATGACTATGTGAAAAACCTTTGTTTCTTTCGATGTTTTTCGACGAATCTATAAGGAAATGCTCAAGTTTAAGAGTCTTACACATATAAATGGTTAAAATACGAATTTTTTCCCTTTCGCTTCCGGGCCATTTTTCACTCAAAATCCATAGGTGTTAAAATAGGAACTTTTTTGCCCATTGGGACAGGGTCGTTAACTCGATCTGAAAAGTTGTTTTCTCGTTTTAGTATCATACCATATCCACTAAAGATTGTCCTAAGCTTAAAATATGGAAGAAAAAATACATTTACTCGTGTCGAAAAGACTTCACAACCTCAACCCTTACGAAAAGACCCTCGTGGAGGCACCCGAATGACTATGTGAAAAACCTTTATTTCTTTCGATGTTTTTCGACGAATCTGTAAGGAAACGCTCAAGTTTAAGAGTCTTACACATATAAATGGTTAAAATACGAATTTTTTTCACTTTCGCTTCCGGGCCATTTTTCACTCAAAATCCATAGGTGTTAACATAGGAACTTTTTTGCCCATTGGGACAGGGTCGTTAACTCGATCTGAAAAGTTGTTTTCTCGTTTTAGTATCATACCATATCCACTAAAGATTGTCCTAAGCTTAAAATATGGAAGAAAAAATACATTTACTCGTGTCGAAAAGACTTCACAACCTCAACCCTTACGAAAAGACCCTCGTGGAGGCACCCGAATGACTATGTGAAAAACCTTTATTTCTTTCGATGTTTTTCGACGAATCTGTAAGGAAACGCTCAAGTTTAAGAGTGTTACACATACAAATGGTTAAAATACGAATTTTTTCCCTTTCGCTTCCGGGCCATTTTTCACTCAAAATCCATAGGTGTTAACATAGGAACTTTTTTGCCCATTGGGACAGGGTCGTTAACTCGATCTGAAAAGTTGTTTTCTCGTTTTAGTATCATACCATATCCACTAAAGATTGTCCTAAGCTTAAAATATGGAAGAAAAAATACATTTACTCGTGTCGAAAAGACTTCACAACCTCAACCCTTACGAAAAGACCCTCGTGGAGGCACCCGAATGACTATGTGAAAAACCTTTATTTCTTTCGATGTTTTTTGACGAATCTGTAAGGAAACGCTCAAGTTTAAGAGTGTTACACATATAAATGGTTAAAATACGAATTTTTTCCCTTTCGCTTCCGGGCCATTTTTCACTCAAAATCCATAGGTACATAGGAACTTTTTTGCCCATTGGGACAGGGTCGTTAACTCGATCTGAAAAGTTGTTTTCTCGTTTTAGTATCATACCATATCCACTAAAGATTGTCCTAAGCTTAAAATATGGAAGAAAAAATACATTTACTCGTGTCGAAAAGACTTCACAACCTCAACCCTTACGAAAAGACCCTCGTGGAGGCACCCGAATGACTATGTGAAAAACCTTTGTTTCTTTCGATGTTTTTCGACGAATCTATAAGGAAACGCTCAAGTTTAAGAGTCTTACACATATAAATGGTTAAAATACGAATTTTTTCCCTTTCGCTTCCGGGCCATTTTTCACTCAAAATCCATAGGTGTTAAAATAGGAACTTTTTTGCCCATTGGGACAGGGTCGTTAACTCGATCTGAAAAGTTGTTTTCTCGTTTTAGTATCATACCATATCCACTAAAGATTGTCCTAAGCTTAAAATATGGAAGAAAAAATACATTTACTCGTGTCGAAAAGACTTCACAACCTCAACCCTTACGAAAAGACCCTCGTGGAGGCACCCGAATGACTATGTGAAAAACCTTTGTTTCTTTCGATGTTTTTCGACTAATCTGTAAGGAAACGCTCAAGTTTAAGAGTCTTACACATATAAATGGGTAAAATACGAATTTTTGTCACTTTCGCTTCCGGGTCATTTTTCACTCAAAATCCATAGGTGTTAACATAGGAACTTTTTTGCCCATTGGGAGAGGGTCGTTAACTCGATCTGAAAAGTTGTTTTCTCATTTTAGTATCATACCATATCCACTAAAGATTGTCCTAAGCTTAAAATATGGAAGAAAAAATACATTTACTCGTGTCGAAAAGACTTCACAACCTCAACCCTTACGAAAAGACCCTCGTGGAGGCACCTGAATGACTATGTGAAAAACCTTTATTTCTTTCGATGTTTTTCGACGAATCTGTTAGGAAACGCTCAAGTTTAAGAGTCTTACACATATAAATGGTTAAAATACGAATTTTTTCCCTTTCGCTTCCGGGCCATTTTTCACTCAAAATCCATAGGTGTTAAAATAGGAACTTTTTTGCCCATTGGGACAGGGTCGTTAACTCGATCTGAAAAGTTGTTTTCTCGTTTTAGTATCATACCATATCCACTAAAGATTGTCCTAAGCTTAAAATATGGAAGAAAAAATACATTTACTCGTGTCGAAAAGACTTCACAACCTCAACCCTTACGAAAAGACCCTCGTGGAGGCACCCGAATGACTATGTGAAAAACCTTTGTTTCTTTCGATGTTTTTCGACGAATCTGTAAGGAAACGCTCAAGTTTAAGAGTCTTACACATATAAATGGGTAAAATACGAATTTTTTTCACTTTCGCTTCCGGGTCATTTTTCACTCAAAATCCATAGGTGTTAACATAGGAACTTTTTTGCCCATTGGGAGAGGGTCGTTAACTCGATCTGAAAAGTAGTTTTCTCATTTTAGTATCATACCATATCCACTAAAGATTGTCCTAAGCTTAAAATATGGAAGAAAAAATACATTTACTCGTGTCGAAAAGACTTCACAACCTCAACCCTTACGAAAAGACCCTCGTGGAGGCACCTGAATGACTATGTGAAAAACCTTTATTTCTTTCGATGTTTTTCGACGAATCTGTTAGGAAACGCTCAAGTTTAAGAGTCTTACACATATAAATGGTTAAAATACGAATTTTTTCCCTTTCGCTTCCGGGCCATTTTTCACTCAAAATCCATAGGTGTTAACATAGGAACTTTTTTGCCCATTGGGACAGGGTCGTTAACTCGATCTGAAAAGTTGTTTTCTTGTTTTAGTATCATACCATATCGACTAAAGATTGTCCTAAGCTTAAAATATGGAAGAAAAAATACATTTACTCGTGTCGAAAAGACTTCACAACCTCAACCCTTACGAAAAGACCCTCGTGGAGGCACCCGAATGACTATGAGAAAAACCTTTATTTCTTTCGATGTTTTTCGACGAATCTGTAAGGAAACCCTCAAGTTTAAGAGCCTTACACATATAAATGGTTAAAATACGAATTTTTTTCCCTTTCGCTTCCGGGCCATTTTTCACTCAAAATCCATAGGTGTTAACATAGGAACTTTTTTGCCCATTGAGACAGGGTCGTTAACTCGATCTGAAAAGTTGTTTTCTCGTTTTAGTATCATACCATATCAACTAAAGATTGTCCTAATCTTAGAATATGGAAGAAAAAATACATTTACTCGTGTCGAAAAGACTTCACAACCTCAACCCTTACGAAAAGACCCTCGTGGAGGCACCCGAATGACTATGTGAAAAACCTTTATTTCTTTCGATGTTTTTCGACGAATCTGTAAGGAAACGCTCAAGTTTAAGAGTGTTACACATATAAATGGTTAAAATACGAATTTTTTCCCTTTCGCTTCCGGGCCATTTTTCACTCAAAATCCATTGGTGTTAACATAGGAACTTTTTTGCCCATTGAGACAGGGTCGTTAACTCGATCTGAAAAGTTGTTTTCTCATTTTAGTATCATACCATATCAACTAAAGATTGTCCTAATCTTAGAATATGGAAGAAAAAATACATTTACTCGTGTCGAAAAGACTTCACAACCTCAACCCTTACGAAAAGACCCTCGTGGAGGCACCCGAATGACTATGTGAAAAACCTTTATTTCTTTCGATGTTTTTCGACGAATCTGTAAGGAAACCCTCAAGTTTAAGAGTCTTACACATATAAATGGTTAAAATACGAATTTTTTTCACTTTCGCTTCCGGGCCATTTTTCACTCAAAATCCATAGGTGTTAACATAGGAACTTTTTTGCCCATTGAGACAGGGTCGTTAACTCGATCTGAAAAGTTGTTTTCTCGGTTTAGTATCATACCATATCAACTAAAGATTGTCCTAATCTTAGAATATGGAAGAAAAAATACATTTACTCGTGTCGAAAAGACTTCACAACCTCAACCCTTACGAAAAGACCCTCGTGGAGGCACCCGAATGACTATGTGAAAAACCTTTGTTTCTTTCGATGTTTTTCGACGAATCTGTAAGGAAACGCTCAAGTTTAAGAGTCTTACACATATAAATGGTTAAAATACGAATTTTTTTCACTTTCGCTTCCGGGCCATTTTTCACTCAAAATCCATAGGTGTTAACATAGGAACTTTTTTGCCCATTGGGACAGGGTCGTTAACTCGATCTGAAAAGTTGTTTTCTCGTTTTAGTATCATACCATATCCACTAAAGATTGTCCTAAGCTTAAAATATGGAAGAAAAAATACATTTACTCGTGTCGAAAAGACTTCACAACCTCAACCCTTACGAAAAGACCCTCGTGGAGGCACCCGAATGACTATGTGAAAAACCTTTATTTCTTTCGATGTTTTTCGACGAATCTGTAAGGAAACGCTCAAGTTTAAGAGTGTTACACATATAAATGGTTAAAATACGAATTTTTTCCCTTTCGCTTCCGGGCCATTTTTCACTCAAAATCCATAGGTGTTAACATAGGAACTTTTTTGCCCATTGGGACAGGGTCGTTAACTCGATCTGAAAAGTTGTTTTCTCGTTTTAGTATCATACCATATCCACTAAAGATTGTCCTAAGCTTAAAATATGGAATAAAAAATACATTTACTCGTGTCGAAAAGACTTCACAACCTCAACCCTTACGAAAAGACCCTCGTGGAGGCACCCGAATGACTATGTGAAAAACCTTTATTTCTTTCGATGTTTTTCGACGAATCTGTAAGGAAACGCTCAAGTTTAAGAGTCTTACACATATAAATGGTTAAAATACGAATTTTTTTCCCTTTCGCTTCCGGGCCATTTTTCACTCAAAATCCATAGGTGTTAACATAGGAACTTTTTTGCCCATTGAGACAGGGTCGTTAACTCGATTTTAAAAGTTGTTTTCTCGGTTTAGTATCATACCATATCAACTAAAGATTGTCCTAATCTTAGAATATGGAAGAAAAAATACATTTACTCGTGTCGAAAAGACTTCACAACCTCAACCCTTACGAAAAGACCCTCGTGGAGGCACCCGAATGACTATGTGAAAAACCTTTGTTTCTTTCGATGTTTTTCGACGAATCTGTAAGGAAACGCTCAAGTTTAAGAGTCTTACACATATAAATGGTTAAAATACGAATTTTTTTCACTTTCGCTTCCGGGCCATTTTTCACTCAAAATCCATAGGTGTTAACATAGGAACTTTTTTGCCCATTGGGACAGGGTCGTTAACTCGATCTGAAAAGTTGTTTTCTCGTTTTAGTATCATACCATATCCACTAAAGATTGTCCTAAGCTTAAAATATGGAAGAAAAAATACATTTACTCGTGTCGAAAAGACTTCACAACCTCAACCCTTACGAAAAGACCCTCGTGGAGGCACCCGAATGACTATGTGAAAAACCTTTATTTCTTTCGATGTTTTTCGACGAATCTGTAAGGAAACGCTCAAGTTTAAGAGTCTTACACATATAAATGGTTAAAATACGAATTTTTTTCACTTTCGCTTCCGGGCCATTTTTCACTCAAAATCCATAGGTGTTAACATAGGAACTTTTTTGCCCATTGAGACAGGGTCGTTAACTCGATCTGAAAAGTTGTTTTCTCATTTTAGTATCATACCATATCCACTAAAGATTGTCCTAAGCTTAAAATATGGAAGAAAAAATACATTTACTCGTGTCGAAAAGACTTCACAACCTCAACCCTTACGAAAAGACCCTCGTGGAGGCACCCGAATGACTATGTGAAAAACCTTTATTTCTTTCGATGTTTTTCGACGAATCTGTAAGGAAACGCTCAAGTTTAAGAGTGTTACACATATAAATGGTTAAAATACGAATTTTTTCCCTTTCGCTTCCGGGCCATTTTTCACTCAAAATCCATAGGTGTTAACATAGGAACTTTTTTGCCCATTGGGACAGGGTCGTTAACTCGATCTGAAAAGTTGTTTTCTCGTTTTAGTATCATACCATATCCACTAAAGATTGTCCTAAGCTTAAAATATGGAAGAAAAAATACATTTACTCGTGTCGAAAAGACTTCACAACCTCAACCCTTACGAAAAGACCCTCGTGGAGGCACCCGAATGACTATGTGAAAAACCTTTATTTCTTTCGATGTTTTTCGACGAATCTGTAAGGAAACGCTCAAGTTTAAGAGTGTTACACATATAAATGGTTAAAATACGAATTTTTTCCCTTTCGCTTCCGGGCCATTTTTCACTCAAAATCCATAGGTGTTAACATAGGAACTTTTTTGCCCATTGAGACAGGGTCGTTAACTCGATTTTAAAAGTTGTTTTCTCGGTTTAGTATCATACCATATCAACTAAAGATTGTCCTAATCTTAGAATATGGAAGAAAAAATACATTTACTCGTGTCGAAAAGACTTCACAACCTCAACCCTTACGAAAAGACCCTCGTGGAGGCACCCGAATGACTATGTGAAAAACCTTTGTTTCTTTCGATGTTTTTCGACGAATCTGTAAGGAAACGCTCAAGTTTAAGAGTCTTACACATATAAATGGTTAAAATACGAATTTTTTTCACTTTCGCTTCCGGGCCATTTTTCACTCAAAATCCATAGGTGTTAACATAGGAACTTTTTTGCCCATTGGGACAGGGTCGTTAACTCGATCTGAAAAGTTGTTTTCTCGTTTTAGTATCATACCATATCCACTAAAGATTGTCCTAAGCTTAAAATATGGAAGAAAAAATACATTTACTCGTGTCGAAAAGACTTCACAACCTCAACCCTTACGAAAAGACCCTCGTGGAGGCACCCGAATGACTATGTGAAAAACCTTTATTTCTTTCAATGTTTTTCGACGAATCTGTAAGGAAACGCTCAAGTTTAAGAGTCTTACACATATAAATGGTTAAAATACGAATTTTTTTCACTTTCGCTTCCGGGCCATTTTTCACTCAAAATCCATAGGTGTTAACATAGGAACTTTTTTGCCCATTGAGACAGGGTCGTTAACTCGATCTGAAAAGTTGTTTTCTCGTTTTAGTATCATACCATATCCACTAAAGATTGTCCTAAGCTTAAAATATGGAAGAAAAAATACATTTACTCGTGTCGAAAAGACTTCACAACCTCAACCCTTACGAAAAGACCCTCGTGGAGGCACCCGAATGACTATGTGAAAAACCTTTATTTCTTTCGATGTTTTTCGACGAATCTGTAAGGAAACGCTCAAGTTTAAGAGTGTTACACATATAAATGGTTAAAATACGAATTTTTTCCCTTTCGCTTCCGGGCCATTTTTCACTCAAAATCCATAGGTGTTAACATAGGAACTTTTTTGCCCATTGGGACAGGGTCGTTAACTCGATCTGAAAAGTTGTTTTCTCGTTTTAGTATCATACCATATCCACTAAAGATTGTCCTAAGCTTAAAATATGGAAGAAAAAATACATTTACTCGTGTCGAAAAGACTTCACAACCTCAACCCTTACGAAAAGACCCTCGTGGAGGCACCCGAATGACTATGTGAAAAACCTTTATTTCTTTCGATGTTTTTTGACGAATCTGTAAGGAAACGCTCAAGTTTAAGAGTGTTACACATATAAATGGTTAAAATACGAATTTTTTCCCTTTCGCTTCCGGGCCATTTTTCACTCAAAATCCATAGGTGTTAACATAGGAACTTTTTTGCCCATTGGGACAGGGTCGTTAACTCGATCTGAAAAGTTGTTTTCTCGTTTTAGTATCATACCATATCCACTAAAGATTGTCCTAAGCTTAAAATATGGAAGAAAAAATACATTTACTCGTGTCGAAAAGACTTCACAACCTCAACCCTTACGAAAAGACCCTCGTGGAGGCACCCGAATGACTATGTGAAAAACCTTTGTTTCTTTCGATGTTTTTCGACGAATCTATAAGGAAACGCTCAAGTTTAAGAGTCTTACACATATAAATGGTTAAAATACGAATTTTTTCCCTTTCGCTTCCGGGCCATTTTTCACTCAAAATCCATAGGTGTTAAAATAGGAACTTTTTTGCCCATTGGGACAGGGTCGTTAACTCGATCTGAAAAGTTGTTTTCTCGTTTTAGTATCATACCATATCCACTAAAGATTGTCCTAAGCTTAAAATATGGAAGAAAAAATACATTTACTCGTGTCGAAAAGACTTCACAACCTCAACCCTTACGAAAAGACCCTCGTGGAGGCACCCGAATGACTATGTGAAAAACCTTTATTTCTTTCGATGTTTTTCGACGAATCTGTAAGGAAACGCTCAAGTTTAAGAGTCTTACACATATAAATGGTTAAAATACGAATTTTTTTCACTTTCGCTTCCGGGCCATTTTTCACTCAAAATCCATAGGTGTTAACATAGGAACTTTTTTGCCCATTGGGACAGGGTCGTTAACTCGATCTGAAAAGTTGTTTTCTCGTTTTAGTATCATACCATATCCACTAAAGATTGTCCTAAGCTTAAAATATGGAAGAAAAAATACATTTACTCGTGTCGAAAAGACTTCACAACCTCAACCCTTACGAAAAGACCCTCGTGGAGGCACCCGAATGACTATGTGAAAAACCTTTATTTCTTTCGATGTTTTTCGACGAATCTGTAAGGAAACGCTCAAGTTTAAGAGTGTTACACATATAAATGGTTAAAATACGAATTTTTTCCCTTTCGCTTCCGGGCCATTTTTCACTCAAAATCCATAGGTGTTAACATAGGAACTTTTTTGCCCATTGGGACAGGGTCGTTAACTCGATCTGAAAAGTTGTTTTCTCGTTTTAGTATCATACCATATCCACTAAAGATTGTCCTAAGCTTAAAATATGGAAGAAAAAATACATTTACTCGTGTCGAAAAGACTTCACAACCTCAACCCTTACGAAAAGACCCTCGTGGAGGCACCCGAATGACTATGTGAAAAACCTTTATTTCTTTCGATGTTTTTTGACGAATCTGTAAGGAAACGCTCAAGTTTAAGAGTGTTACACATATAAATGGTTAAAATACGAATTTTTTCCCTTTCGCTTCCGGGCCATTTTTCACTCAAAATCCATAGGTGTTAACATAGGAACTTTTTTGCCCATTGGGACAGGGTCGTTAACTCGATCTGAAAAGTTGTTTTCTCGTTTTAGTATCATACCATATCCACTAAAGATTGTCCTAAGCTTAAAATATGGAAGAAAAAATACATTTACTCGTGTCGAAAAGACTTCACAACCTCAACCCTTACGAAAAGACCCTCGTGGAGGCACCCGAATGACTATGTGAAAAACCTTTGTTTCTTTCGATGTTTTTCGACGAATCTATAAGGAAACGCTCAAGTTTAAGAGTCTTACACATATAAATGGTTAAAATACGAATTTTTTCCCTTTCGCTTCCGGGCCATTTTTCACTCAAAATCCATAGGTGTTAAAATAGGAACTTTTTTGCCCATTGGGACAGGGTCGTTAACTCGATCTGAAAAGTTGTTTTCTCGTTTTAGTATCATACCATATCCACTAAAGATTGTCCTAAGCTTAAAATATGGAAGAAAAAATACATTTACTCGTGTCGAAAAGACTTCACAACCTCAACCCTTACGAAAAGACCCTCGTGGAGGCACCCGAATGACTATGTGAAAAACCTTTATTTCTTTCGATGTTTTTCGACGAATCTGTAAGGAAACGCTCAAGTTTAAGAGTCTTACACATATAAATGGTTAAAATACGAATTTTTTTCACTTTCGCTTCCGGGCCATTTTTCACTCAAAATCCATAGGTGTTAACATAGGAACTTTTTTGCCCATTGGGACAGGGTCGTTAACTCGATCTGAAAAGTTGTTTTCTCGTTTTAGTATCATACCATATCCACTAAAGATTGTCCTAAGCTTAAAATATGGAAGAAAAAATACATTTACTCGTGTCGAAAAGACTTCACAACCTCAACCCTTACGAAAAGACCCTCGTGGAGGCACCCGAATGACTATGTGAAAAACCTTTATTTCTTTCGATGTTTTTCGACGAATCTGTAAGGAAACGCTCAAGTTTAAGAGTGTTACACATATAAATGGTTAAAATACGAATTTTTTCCCTTTCGCTTCCGGGCCATTTTTCACTCAAAATCCATAGGTGTTAACATAGGAACTTTTTTGCCCATTGGGACAGGGTCGTTAACTCGATCTGAAAAGTTGTTTTCTCGTTTTAGTATCATACCATATCCACTAAAGATTGTCCTAAGCTTAAAATATGGAAGAAAAAATACATTTACTCGTGTCGAAAAGACTTCACAACCTCAACCCTTACGAAAAGACCCTCGTGGAGGCACCCGAATGACTATGTGAAAAACCTTTATTTCTTTCGATGTTTTTTGACGAATCTGTAAGGAAACGCTCAAGTTTAAGAGTGTTACACATATAAATGGTTAAAATACGAATTTTTTCCCTTTCGCTTCCGGGCCATTTTTCACTCAAAATCCATAGGTACATAGGAACTTTTTTGCCCATTGGGACAGGGTCGTTAACTCGATCTGAAAAGTTGTTTTCTCGTTTTAGTATCATACCATATCCACTAAAGATTGTCCTAAGCTTAAAATATGGAAGAAAAAATACATTTACTCGTGTCGAAAAGACTTCACAACCTCAACCCTTACGAAAAGACCCTCGTGGAGGCACCCGAATGACTATGTGAAAAACCTTTGTTTCTTTCGATGTTTTTCGACGAATCTATAAGGAAACGCTCAAGTTTAAGAGTCTTACACATATAAATGGTTAAAATACGAATTTTTTCCCTTTCGCTTCCGGGCCATTTTTCACTCAAAATCCATAGGTACATAGGAACTTTTTTGCCCATTGGGACAGGGTCGTTAACTCGATCTGAAAAGTTGTTTTCTCGTTTTAGTATCATACCATATCTACTAAAGATTGTCCTAAGCTTAAAATATGGAAGAAAAAATACATTTACTCGTGTCGAAAAGACTTCACAACCTCAACCCTTACGAAAAGACCCTCGTGGAGGCACCCGAATGACTATGTGAAAAACCTTTGTTTCTTTCGATGTTTTTCGACTAATCTGTAAGGAAACGCTCAAGTTTAAGAGTCTTACACATATAAATGGGTAAAATACGAATTTTTGTCACTTTCGCTTCCGGGTCATTTTTCACTCAAAATCCATAGGTGTTAACATAGGAACTTTTTTGCCCATTGGGAGAGGGTCGTTAACTCGATCTGAAAAGTAGTTTTCTCATTTTAGTATCATACCATATCCACTAAAGATTGTCCTAAGCTTAAAATATGGAAGAAAAAATACATTTACTCGTGTCGAAAAGACTTCACAACCTCAACCCTTACGAAAAGACCCTCGTGGAGGCACCTGAATGACTATGTGAAAAACCTTTATTTCTTTCGATGTTTTTCGACGAATCTGTTAGGAAACGCTCAAGTTTAAGAGTCTTACACATATAAATGGTTAAAATACGAATTTTTTCCCTTTCGCTTCCGGGCCATTTTTCACTCAAAATCCATAGGTGTTAACATAGGAACTTTTTTGCCCATTGGGACAGGGTCGTTAACTCGATCTGAAAAGTTGTTTTCTTGTTTTAGTATCATACCATATCGACTAAAGATTGTCCTAAGCTTAAAATATGGAAGAAAAAATACATTTACTCGTGTCGAAAAGACTTCACAACCTCAACCCTTACGAAAAGACCCTCGTGGAGGCACCCGAATGACTATGAGAAAAACCTTTATTTCTTTCGATGTTTTTCGACGAATCTGTAAGGAAACCCTCAAGTTTAAGAGCCTTACACATATAAATGGTTAAAATACGAATTTTTTTCCCTTTCGCTTCCGGGCCATTTTTCACTCAAAATCCATAGGTGTTAACATAGGAACTTTTTTGCCCATTGAGACAGGGTCGTTAACTCGATCTGAAAAGTTGTTTTCTCGTTTTAGTATCATACCATATCAACTAAAGATTGTCCTAATCTTAGAATATGGAAGAAAAAATACATTTACTCGTGTCGAAAAGACTTCACAACCTCAACCCTTACGAAAAGACCCTCGTGGAGGCACCCGAATGACTATGTGAAAAACCTTTATTTCTTTCGATGTTTTTCGACGAATCTGTAAGGAAACGCTCAAGTTTAAGAGTGTTACACATATAAATGGTTAAAATACGAATTTTTTCCCTTTCGCTTCCGGGCCATTTTTCACTCAAAATCCATTGGTGTTAACATAGGAACTTTTTTGCCCATTGAGACAGGGTCGTTAACTCGATCTGAAAAGTTGTTTTCTCATTTTAGTATCATACCATATCAACTAAAGATTGTCCTAATCTTAGAATATGGAAGAAAAAATACATTTACTCGTGTCGAAAAGACTTCACAACCTCAACCCTTACGAAAAGACCCTCGTGGAGGCACCCGAATGACTATGTGAAAAACCTTTATTTCTTTCGATGTTTTTCGACGAATCTGTAAGGAAACCCTCAAGTTTAAGAGTCTTACACATATAAATGGTTAAAATACGAATTTTTTTCCCTTTCGCTTCCGGGCCATTTTTCACTCAAAATCCATAGGTGTTAACATAGGAACTTTTTTGCCCATTGAGACAGGGTCGTTAACTCGATCTGAAAAGTTGTTTTCTCGGTTTAGTATCATACCATATCAACTAAAGATTGTCCTAATCTTAGAATATGGAAGAAAAAATACATTTACTCGTGTCGAAAAGACTTCACAACCTCAACCCTTACGAAAAGACCCTCGTGGAGGCACCCGAATGACTATGTGAAAAACCTTTGTTTCTTTCGATGTTTTTCGACGAATCTGTAAGGAAACGCTCAAGTTTAAGAGTCTTACACATATAAATGGTTAAAATACGAATTTTTTTCACTTTCGCTTCCGGGCCATTTTTCACTCAAAATCCATAGGTGTTAACATAGGAACTTTTTTGCCCATTGAGACAGGGTCGTTAACTCGATCTGAAAAGTTGTTTTCTCGGTTTAGTATCATACCATATCAACTAAAGATTGTCCTAATCTTAGAATATGGAAGAAAAAATACATTTACTCGTGTCGAAAAGACTTCACAACCTCAACCCTTACGAAAAGACCCTCGTGGAGGCACCCGAATGACTATGTGAAAAACCTTTGTTTCTTTCGATGTTTTTCGACGAATCTGTAAGGAAACGCTCAAGTTTAAGAGTCTTACACATATAAATGGTTAAAATACGAATTTTTTTCACTTTCGCTTCCGGGCCATTTTTCACTCAAAATCCATAGGTGTTAACATAGGAACTTTTTTGCCCATTGGGACAGGGTCGTTAACTCGATCTGAAAAGTTGTTTTCTCGTTTTAGTATCATACCATATCCACTAAAGATTGTCCTAAGCTTAAAATATGGAAGAAAAAATACATTTACTCGTGTCGAAAAGACTTCACAACCTCAACCCTTACGAAAAGACCCTCGTGGAGGCACCCGAATGACTATGTGAAAAACCTTTATTTCTTTCGATGTTTTTCGACGAATCTGTAAGGAAACGCTCAAGTTTAAGAGTGTTACACATATAAATGGTTAAAATACGAATTTTTTCCCTTTCGCTTCCGGGCCATTTTTCACTCAAAATCCATAGGTGTTAACATAGGAACTTTTTTGCCCATTGGGACAGGGTCGTTAACTCGATCTGAAAAGTTGTTTTCTCGTTTTAGTATCATACCATATCCACTAAAGATTGTCCTAAGCTTAAAATATGGAATAAAAAATACATTTACTCGTGTCGAAAAGACTTCACAACCTCAACCCTTACGAAAAGACCCTCGTGGAGGCACCCGAATGACTATGTGAAAAACCTTTATTTCTTTCGATGTTTTTCGACGAATCTGTAAGGAAACCCTCAAGTTTAAGAGTCTAACACATATAAATGGTGAAAATACGAATTTTTTTCCCTTTTGCTTCCGGGCCATTTTTCACTCAAAATCCATAGGTGTTAACATAGGAACTTTTTTGCCCATTGAGACAGGGTCGTTAACTCGATCTGAAAAGTTGTTTTCTCGTTTTAGTATCATACCATATCAACTAAAGATTTTCCTAATCTTAGAATATGGAAGAAAAAATACATTTACTCGTGTCGAAAAGACTTCACAACCTCAACCCTTACGAAAAGACCCTCGTGGAGGCACCCGAATGACTATGTGAAAAACCTTTGTTTCTTTCGATGTTTTTCGACGAATCTGTAAGGAAACGCTCAAGTTTAAGAGTCTTACACATATAAATGGTTAAAATACGAATTTTTTTCACTTTCGCTTCCGGGCCATTTTTCACTCAAAATCCATAGGTGTTAACATAGGAACTTTTTTGCCCATTGGGACAGGGTCGTTAACTCGATCTGAAAAGTTGTTTTCTCGTTTTAGTATCATACCATATCCACTAAAGATTGTCCTAATCTTAGAATATGGAAGAAAAAATACATTTACTCGTGTCGAAAAGACTTCACAACCTCAACCCTTACGAAAAGACCCTCGTGGAGGCACCCGAATGACTATGTGAAAAACCTTTATTTCTTTCGATGTTTTTCGACAAATCTGTAAGGAAACGCTCAAGTTTAAGAGTGTTACACATATAAATGGTTAAAATACGAATTTTTTCCCTTTCGCTTCCGGGCCATTTTTCACTCAAAATCCATTGGTGTTAACATAGGAACTTTTTTGCCCATTGGGACAGGGTCGTTAACTCGATCTGAAAAGTTGTTTTCTCATTTTAGTATCATACCATATCAACTAAAGATTGTCCTAATCTTAGAATATGGAAGAAAAAATACATTTACTCGTGTCGAAAAGACTTCACAACCTCAACCCTTACGAAAAGACCCTCGTGGAGGCACCCGAATGACTATGTGAAAAACCTTTATTTCTTTCGATGTTTTTCGACGAATCTGTAAGGAAACGCTCAAGTTTAAGAGTGTTACACATATAAATGGTTAAAATACGAATTTTTTCCCTTTCGCTTCCGGGCCATTTTTCACTCAAAATCCATTGGTGTTAACATAGGAACTTTTTTGCCCATTGAGACAGGGTCGTTAACTCGATCTGAAAAGTTGTTTTCTCATTTTAGTATCATACCATATCAACTAAAGATTGTCCTAATCTTAGAATATGGAAGAAAAAATACATTTACTCGTGTCGAAAATACTTCACAACCTCAACCCTTACGAATAGACCCTCGTGGAGGCACCCGAATGACTATGTGAAAAACCTTTGTTTCTTTCGATGTTTTTCGACGAATCTGTAAGGAAACGCTCAAGTTTAAGAGTCTTACACATATAAATGGTTAAAATACGAATTTTTTTCACTTTCGCTTCCGGGCCATTTTTCACTCAAAATCCATAGGTGTTAACATAGGAACTTTTTTGCCCATTGGGACAGGGTCGTTAACTCGATCTGAAAAGTTGTTTTCTCGTTTTAGTATCATACCATATCCACTAAAGATTGTCCTAAGCTTAAAATATGGAAGAAAAAATACATTTACTCGTGTCGAAAAGACTTCACAACCTCAACCCTTACGAAAAGACCCTCGTGGAGGCACCCGAATGACTATGTGAAAAACCTTTATTTCTTTCGATGTTTTTCGACGAATCTGTAAGGAAACGCTCAAGTTTAAGAGTGTTACACATATAAATGGTTAAAATACGAATTTTTTCCCTTTCGCTTCCGGGCCATTTTTCACTCAAAATCCATAGGTGTTAACATAGGAACTTTTTTGCCCATTGGGACAGGGTCGTTAACTCGATTTGAAAAGTTGTTTTCTCGTTTTAGTATCATACCATATCCACTAAAGATTGTCCTAAGCTTAAAATATGGAAGAAAAAATACATTTACTCGTGTCGAAAAGACTTCACAACCTCAACCCTTACGAAAAGACCCTCGTGGAGGCACCCGAATGACTATGTGAAAAACCTTTATTTCTTTCGATGTTTTTCGACGAATCTGTAAGGAAACCCTCAAGTTTAAGAGTCTTACACATATAAATGGTGAAAATACGAATTTTTTTCCCTTTTGCTTCCGGGCCATTTTTCACTCAAAATCCATAGGTGTTAACATAGGAACTTTTTTGCCCATTGAGACAGGGTCGTTAACTCGATCTGAAAAGTTGTTTTCTCGTTTTAGTATCATACCATATCAACTAAAGATTTTCCTAATCTTAGAATATGGAAGAAAAATACATTTACTCGTGTCGAAAAGACTTCACAACCTCAACCCTTACGAAAAGACCCTCGTGGAGGCACCCGAATGACTATGTGAAAAACCTTTGTTTCTTTCGATGTTTTTCGACGAATCTGTAAGGAAACGCTCAAGTTTAAGAGTCTTACACATATAAATGGTTAAAATACGAATTTTTTTCACTTTCGCTTCCGGGCCATTTTTCACTCAAAATCCATAGGTGTTAACATAGGAACTTTTTTGCCCATTGGGACAGGGTCGTTAACTCGATCTGAAAAGTTGTTTTCTCGTTTTAGTATCATACCATATCCACTAAAGATTGTCCTAATCTTAGAATATGGAAGAAAAAATACATTTACTCGTGTCGAAAAGACTTCACAACCTCAACCCTTACGAAAAGACCCTCGTGGAGGCACCCGAATGACTATGTGAAAAACCTTTATTTCTTTCGATGTTTTTCGACGAATCTGTAAGGAAACGCTCAAGTTTAAGAGTGTTACACATATAAATGGTTAAAATACGAATTTTTTCCCTTTCGCTTCCGGGCCATTTTTCACTCAAAATCCATAGGTGTTAACATAGGAACTTTTTTGCCCATTGAGACAGGGTCGTTAACTCGATCTGAAAAGTTGTTTTCTCGTTTTAGTATCATACCATATCAACTAAAGATTTTCCTAATCTTAGAATATGGAAGAAAAATACATTTACTCGTGTCGAAAAGACTTCACAACCTCAACCCTTACGAAAAGACCCTCGTGGAGGCACCCGAATGACTATGTGAAAAACCTTTGTTTCTTTCGATGTTTTTCGACGAATCTGTAAGGAAACGCTCAAGTTTAAGAGTCTTACACATATAAATGGTTAAAATACGAATTTTTTTCACTTTCGCTTCCGGGCCATTTTTCACTCAAAATCCATAGGTGTTAACATAGGAACTTTTTTGCCCATTGGGACAGGGTCGTTAACTCGATCTGAAAAGTTGTTTTCTCGTTTTAGTATCATACCATATCCACTAAAGATTGTCCTAATCTTAGAATATGGAAGAAAAAATACATTTACTCGTGTCGAAAAGACTTCACAACCTCAACCCTTACGAAAAGACCCTCGTGGAGGCACCCGAATGACTATGTGAAAAACCTTTATTTCTTTCGATGTTTTTCGACGAATCTGTAAGGAAACGCTCAAGTTTAAGAGTGTTACACATATAAATGGTTAAAATACGAATTTTTTCCCTTTCGCTTCCGGGCCATTTTTCACTCAAAATCCATTGGTGTTAACATAGGAACTTTTTTGCCCATTGAGACAGGGTCGTTAACTCGATCTGAAAAGTTGTTTTCTCATTTTAGTATCATACCATATCAACTAAAGATTGTCCTAATCTTAGAATATGGAAGAAAAAATACATTTACTCGTGTCGAAAATACTTCACAACCTCAACCCTTACGAATAGACCCTCGTGGAGGCACCCGAATGACTATGTGAAAAACCTTTGTTTCTTTCGATGTTTTTCGACGAATCTGGAAGGAAACGCTCAAGTTTAAGAGTCTTACACATATAAATGGTTAAAATACGAATTTTTTTCACTTTCGCTTCCGGGCCATTTTTCACTCAAAATCCATAGGTGTTAACATAGGAACTTTTTTGCCCATTGGGACAGGGTCGTTAACTCGATCTGAAAAGTTGTTTTCTCGTTTTAGTATCATACCATATCCACTAAAGATTGTCCTAAGCTTAAAATATGGAAGAAAAAATACATTTACTCGTGTCGAAAAGACTTCACAACCTCAACCCTTACGAAAAGACCCTCGTGGAGGCACCCGAATGACTATGTGAAAAACCTTTATTTCTTTCGATGTTTTTCGACGAATCTGTAAGGAAACCCTCAAGTTTAAGAGTCTTACACATATAAATGGTGAAAATACGAATTTTTTTCCCTTTTGCTTCCGGGCCATTTTTCAATCAAAATCCATAGGTGTTAACATAGGAACTTTTTTGCCCATTGAGACAGGGTCGTTAACTCGATCTGAAAAGTTGTTTTCTCGTTTTAGTATCATACCATATCAACTAAAGATTTTCCTAATCTTAGAATATGGAAGAAAAAATACATTTACTCGTGTCGAAAAGACTTCACAACCTCAACCCTTACGAAAAGACCCTCGTGGAGGCACCCGAATGACTATGTGAAAAACCTTTGTTTCTTTCGATGTTTTTCGACGAATCTGTAAGGAAACGCTCAAGTTTAAGAGTCTTACACATATAAATGGTTAAAATACGAATTTTTTTCACTTTCGCTTCCGGGCCATTTTTCACTCAAAATCCATAGGTGTTAACATAGGAACTTTTTTGCCCATTGGGACAGGGTCGTTAACTCGATCTGAAAATTTGTTTTCTCGTTTTAGTATCATACCATATCCACTAAAGATTGTCCTAAGCTTAAAATATGGAAGAAAAAATACATTTACTCGTGTCGAAAAGACTTCACAACCTCAACCCTTACGAAAAGACCCTCGTGGAGGCACCCGAATGACTATGTGAAAAACCTTTATTTCTTTCGATGTTTTTCGACGAATCTGTAAGGAAACCCTCAAGTTTAAGAGTCTTACACATATAAATGGTTAAAATACGAATTTTTTTCACTTTCGCTTCCGGGCCATTTTTCACTCAAAATCCATAGGTGTTAACATAGGAACTTTTTTGCCCATTGGGACAGGGTCGTTAACTCGATCTGAAAATTTGTTTTCTCGTTTTAGTATCATACCATATCCACTAAAGATTGTCCTAAGCTTAAAATATGGAAGAAAAAATACATTTACTCGTGTCGAAAAGACTTCACAACCTCAACCCTTACGAAAAGACCCTCGTGGAGGCACCCGAATGACTATGTGAAAAACCTTTATTTCTTTCGATGTTTTTCGACGAATCTGTAAGGAAACCCTCAAGTTTAAGAGTCTTACACATATAAATGGTTAAAATACGAATTTTTTTCCCTTTCGCTTCCGGGCCATTTTTCACTCAAAATCCATAGGTGTTAACATAGGAACTTTTTTGCCCATTGAGACAGGGTCGTTAACTCGATCTGAAAAGTTGTTTTCTCGTTTTAGTATCATACCATATCAACTAAAGATTTTCCTAATCTGAGAATATGGAAGAAAAAATACATTTACTCGTGTCGAAAAGACTTCACAACCTCAACCCTTACGAAAAGACCCTCGTGGAGGCACCCGAATGACTATGTGAAAAACCTTTATTTCTTTCGATGTTTTTCGACGAATCTGTAAGGAAACCCTCAAGTTTAAGAGTCTTACACATATAAATGGTTAAAATACGAATTTTTTTCACTTTCGCTTCCGGGCCATTTTTCACTCAAAATCCATAGGTGTTAACATAGGAACTTTTTTGCCCATTGGGACAGGGTCGTTAACTCGATCTGAAAATTTGTTTTCTCGTTTTAGTATCATACCATATCCACTAAAGATTGTCCTAAGCTTAAAATATGGAAGAAAAAATACATTTACTCGTGTCGAAAAGACTTCACAACCTCAACCCTTACGAAAAGACCCTCGTGGAGGCACCCGAATGACTATGTGAAAAACCTTTATTTCTTTCGATGTTTTTCGACGAATCTGTAAGGAAACCCTCAAGTTTAAGAGTCTTACACATATAAATGGTTAAAATACGAATTTTTTTCCCTTTCGCTTCCGGGCCATTTTTCACTCAAAATCCATAGGTGTTAACATAGGAACTTTTTTGCCCATTGAGACAGGGTCGTTAACTCGATCTGAAAAGTTGTTTTCTCGTTTTAGTATCATACCATATCCACTAAAGATTGTCCTAAGCTTAAAATATGGAAGAAAAAATACATTTACTCGTGTCGAAAAGACTTCACAACCTCAACCCTTACGAAAAGACCCTCGTGGAGGCACCCGAATGACTATGTGAAAAACCTTTATTTCTTTCGATGTTTTTCGACGAATCTGTAAGGAAACCCTCAAGTTTAAGAGTCTTACACATATAAATGGTTAAAATACGAATTTTTTTCCCTTTCGCTTCCGGGCCATTTTTCACTCAAAATCCATAGGTGTTAACATAGGAACTTTTTTGCCCATTGAGACAGGGTCGTTAACTCGATCTGAAAAGTTGTTTTCTCGTTTTAGTATCATACCATATCAACTAAAGATTTTCCTAATCTTAGAATATGGAAGAAAAAATACATTTACTCGTGTCGAAAAGACTTCACAACCTCAACCCTTACGAAAAGACCCTCGTGGAGGCACCCGAATGACTATGTGAAAAACCTTTGTTTCTTTCGATGTTTTTCGACGAATCTGTAAGGAAACGCTCAAGTTTAAGAGTCTTACACATATAAATGGTTAAAATACGAATTTTTTTCACTTTCGCTTCCGGGCCATTTTTCACTCAAAATCCATAGGTGTTAACATAGGAACTTTTTTGCCCATTGGGACAGGGTCGTTAACTCGATCTGAAAATTTGTTTTCTCGTTTTAGTATCATACCATATCCACTAAAGATTGTCCTAAGCTTAAAATATGGAAGAAAAAATACATTTACTCGTGTCGAAAAGACTTCACAACCACAACCCTTACGAAAAGACCCTCGTGGAGGCACCCGAATGACTATGTGAAAAACCTTTATTTCTTTCGATGTTTTTCGACGAATCTGTAAGGAAACCCTCAAGTTTAAGAGTCTTACACATATAAATGGTTAAAATACGAATTTTTTTCCCTTTCGCTTCCGGGCCTTTTTTCACTCAAAATCCATAGGTGTTAACATAGGAACTTTTTTGCCCATTGAGACAGGGTCGTTAACTCGATCTGAAAAGTTGTTTTCTCGTTTTAGTATCATACCATATCAACTAAAGATTGTCCTAATCTTAGAATATGGAAGAAAAAATACATTTACTCGTGTCGAAAAGACTTCACAACCTCAACCCTTACGAAAAGACCCTCGTGGAGGCACCCGAATGACTATGTGAAAAACCTTTGTTTCTTTCGATGTTTTTCGACGAATCTGTAAGGAAACGCTCAAGTTTAAGAGTCTTACACATATAAATGGTTAAAATACGAATTTTTTTCACTTTCGCTTCCGGGCCATTTTTCACTCAAAATCCATAGGTGTTAACATAGGAACTTTTTTGCCCATTGGGACAGGGTCGTTAACTCGATCTGAAAATTTGTTTTCTCGTTTTAGTATCATACCATATCCACTAAAGATTGTCCTAAGCTTAAAATATGGAAGAAAAAATACATTTACTCGTGTCGAAAAGACTTCCTAACCTCAACCCTTACGAAAAGACCCTCGTGGAGGCACCCGAATGACTATGTGAAAAACCTTTATTTCTTTCGATGTTTTTCGACGAATCTGTAAGGAAACGCTCAAGTTTAAGAGTCTTACACATATAAATGGTTAAAATACGAATTTTTTCCCTTTCATTTCCGGGCCATTTTTCACTCAAAATCCATAGGTGTTAACATAGGAACTTTTTTGCCCATTGAGACAGGGTCGTTAACTCGATCTGAAAAGTTGTTTTCTCGTTTTAGTATCATACCATATCAACTAAAGATTGTCCTAATCTGAGAATATGGAAGAAAAAATACATTTACTCGTGTCGAAAAGACTTCACAACCTCAACCCTTACGAAAAGACCCTCGTGGAGGCACCCGAATGACTATGTGAAAAACCTTTGTTTCTTTCGATGTTTTTCGACGAATCTGTAAGGAAACGCTCAAGTTTAAGAGTCTTACACATATAAATGGTTAAAATACGAATTTTTTTCACTTTCGATTCCGGGCCATTTTTCACTCAAAATCCATAGGTGTTAACATAGGAACTTTTTTGCCCATTGGGACAGGGTCGTTAACTCGATCTGAAAAGTTGTTTTCTCGTTTTAGTATCATACCATATCCACTAAAGATTGTCCTAAGCTTAAAATATGGAAGAAAAAATACATTTACTCGTGTCGAAAAGACTTCACAACCTCAACCCTTACGAAAAGACCCTCGTGGAGGCACCCGAATGACTATGTGAAAAACCTTTATTTCTTTCGATGTTTTTCGACGAATCTGTAAGGAAACGCTCAAGTTTAAGGGTCTTACACATATAAATGGTTAAAATACGAATTTTTTCCCTTTCGCTTCCGGGCCATTTTTCACTCAAAATCCATAGGTGTTAACATAGGAACTTTTTTGCCCATTGGGACAGGGTCGTTAACTCGATCTGAAAATTTGTTTTCTCGTTTTAGTATCATACCATATCCACTAAAGATTGTCCTAAGCTTAAAATATGGAAGAAAAAATACATTTACTCGTGTCGAAAAGACTTCACAACCTCAACCCTTACGAAAAGACCCTCGTGGAGGCACCCGAATGACTATGTGAAAAACCTTTATTTCTTTCGATGTTTTTCGACGAATCTGTAAGGAAACCCTCAAGTTTAAGAGTCTTACACATATAAATGGTTAAAATACGAATTTTTTTCCCTTTCGCTTCCGGGCCTTTTTTCACTCAAAATCCATAGGTGTTAACATAGGAACTTTTTTGCCCATTGAGACAGGGTCGTTAACTCGATCTGAAAAGTTGTTTTCTCGTTTTAGTATCATACCATATCAACTAAAGATTGTCCTAATCTTAGAATATGGAAGAAAAAATACATTTACTCGTGTCGAAAAGACTTCACAACCTCAACCCTTACGAAAAGACCCTCGTGGAGGCACCCGAATGACTATGTGAAAAACCTTTGTTTCTTTCGATGTTTTTCGACGAATCTGTAAGGAAACGCTCAAGTTTAAGAGTCTTACACATATAAATGGTTAAAATACGAATTTTTTTCACTTTCGCTTCCGGGCCATTTTTCACTCAAAATCCATAGGTGTTAACATAGGAACTTTTTTGCCCATTGGGACAGGGTCGTTAACTCGATCTGAAAATTTGTTTTCTCGTTTTAGTATCATACCATATCCACTAAAGATTGTCCTAAGCTTAAAATATGGAAGAAAAAATACATTTACTCGTGTCGAAAAGACTTCCTAACCTCAACCCTTACGAAAAGACCCTCGTGGAGGCACCCGAATGACTATGTGAAAAACCTTTATTTCTTTCGATGTTTTTCGACGAATCTGTAAGGAAACGCTCAAGTTTAAGAGTCTTACACATATAAATGGTTAAAATACGAATTTTTTCCCTTTCATTTCCGGGCCATTTTTCACTCAAAATCCATAGGTGTTAACATAGGAACTTTTTTGCCCATTGAGACAGGGTCGTTAACTCGATCTGAAAAGTTGTTTTCTCGTTTTAGTATCATACCATATCAACTAAAGATTGTCCTAATCTGAGAATATGGAAGAAAAAATACATTTACTCGTGTCGAAAAGACTTCACAACCTCAACCCTTACGAAAAGACCCTCGTGGAGGCACCCGAATGACTATGTGAAAAACCTTTGTTTCTTTCGATGTTTTTCGACGAATCTGTAAGGAAACGCTCAAGTTTAAGAGTCTTACACATATAAATGGTTAAAATACGAATTTTTTTCACTTTCGCTTCCGGGCCATTTTTCACTCAAAATCCATAGGTGTTAACATAGGAACTTTTTTGCCCATTGGGACAGGGTCGTTAACTCGATCTGAAAATTTGTTTTCTCGTTTTAGTATCATACCATATCCACTAAAGATTGTCCTAAGCTTAAAATATGGAAGAAAAAATACATTTACTCGTGTCGAAAAGACTTCACAACCACAACCCTTACGAAAAGACCCTCGTGGAGGCACCCGAATGACTATGTGAAAAACCTTTATTTCTTTCGATGTTTTTCGACGAATCTGTAAGGAAACCCTCAAGTTTAAGAGTCTTACACATATAAATGGTTAAAATACGAATTTTTTTCCCTTTCGCTTCCGGGCCTTTTTTCACTCAAAATCCATAGGTGTTAACATAGGAACTTTTTTGCCCATTGAGACAGGGTCGTTAACTCGATCTGAAAAGTTGTTTTCTCGTTTTAGTATCATACCATATCAACTAAAGATTGTCCTAATCTTAGAATATGGAAGAAAAAATACATTTACTCGTGTCGAAAAGACTTCACAACCTCAACCCTTACGAAAAGACCCTCGTGGAGGCACCCGAATGACTATGTGAAAAACCTTTGTTTCTTTCGATGTTTTTCGACGAATCTGTAAGGAAACGCTCAAGTTTAAGAGTCTTACACATATAAATGGTTAAAATACGAATTTTTTTCACTTTCGCTTCCGGGCCATTTTTCACTCAAAATCCATAGGTGTTAACATAGGAACTTTTTTGCCCATTGGGACAGGGTCGTTAACTCGATCTGAAAATTTGTTTTCTCGTTTTAGTATCATACCATATCCACTAAAGATTGTCCTAAGCTTAAAATATGGAAGAAAAAATACATTTACTCGTGTCGAAAAGACTTCCTAACCTCAACCCTTACGAAAAGACCCTCGTGGAGGCACCCGAATGACTATGTGAAAAACCTTTATTTCTTTCGATGTTTTTCGACGAATCTGTAAGGAAACGCTCAAGTTTAAGAGTCTTACACATATAAATGGTTAAAATACGAATTTTTTCCCTTTCATTTCCGGGCCATTTTTCACTCAAAATCCATAGGTGTTAACATAGGAACTTTTTTGCCCATTGAGACAGGGTCGTTAACTCGATCTGAAAAGTTGTTTTCTCGTTTTAGTATCATACCATATCAACTAAAGATTGTCCTAATCTGAGAATATGGAAGAAAAAATACATTTACTCGTGTCGAAAAGACTTCACAACCTCAACCCTTACGAAAAGACCCTCGTGGAGGCACCCGAATGACTATGTGAAAAACCTTTGTTTCTTTCGATGTTTTTCGACGAATCTGTAAGGAAACGCTCAAGTTTAAGAGTCTTACACATATAAATGGTTAAAATACGAATTTTTTTCACTTTCGCTTCCGGGCCATTTTTCACTCAAAATCCATAGGTGTTAACATAGGAACTTTTTTGCCCATTGGGACAGGGTCGTTAACTCGATCTGAAAAGTTGTTTTCTCGTTTTAGTATCATACCATATCCACTAAAGATTGTCCTAAGCTTAAAATATGGAAGAAAAAATACATTTACTCGTGTCGAAAAGACTTCACAACCTCAACCCTTACGAAAAGACCCTCGTGGAGGCACCCGAATGACTATGTGAAAAACCTTTATTTCTTTCGATGTTTTTCGACGAATCTGTAAGGAAACGCTCAAGTTTAAGGGTCTTACACATATAAATGGTTAAAATACGAATTTTTTCCCTTTCGCTTCCGGGCCATTTTTCACTCAAAATCCATAGGTGTTAACATAGGAACTTTTTTGCCCATTGGGACAGGGTCGTTAACTCGATCTGAAAAGTTGTTTTCTCGTTTTAGTATCATACCATATCCACTAAAGATTGTCCTAAGCTTAAAATATGGAAGAAAAAATACATTTACTCGTGTCGAAAAGACTTCACAACCTCAACCCTTACGAAAAGACCCTCGTGGAGGCACCCGAATGACTATGTGAAAAACCTTTATTTCTTTCGATGTTTTTCGACGAATCTGTAAGGAAACCCTCAAGTTTAAGAGTCTTACACATATAAATGGTGAAAATACGAATTTTTTTCCCTTTTGCTTCAGGGCCATTTTTCACTCAAAATCCATAGGTGTTAACATAGGAACTTTTTTGCCCATTGAGACAGGGTCGATAACTCGATCTGAAAAGTTGTTTTCTCGTTTTAGTATCATACCATATCAACTAAAGATTTTCCTAATCTTAGAATATGGAAGAAAAAATACATTTACTCGTGTCGAAAAGACTTCACAACCTCAACCCTTACGAAAAGACCCTCGTGGAGGCACCCGAATGACTATGTGAAAAACCTTTGTTTCTTTCGATGTTTTTCGACGAATCTGTAAGGAAACGCTCAAGTTTAAGAGTCTTACACATATAAATGGTTAAAATACAAATTTTTTTCACTTTCGCTTCCGGGCCATTTTTCACTCAAAATCCATAGGTGTTAACATAGGAACTTTTTTGCCCATTGGGACAGGGTCGTTAACTCGATCTGAAAAGTTGTTTTCTCGTTTTAGTATCATACCATATCCACTAAAGATTGTCCTAAGCTTAAAATATGGAAGAAAAAATACATTTACTCGTGTCGAAAAGACTTCACAACCTCAACCCTTACGAAAAGACCCTCGTGGAGGCACCCGAATGACTATGTGAAAAACCTTTATTTCTTTCGATGTTTTTCGACGAATCTGTAAGGAAACGCTCAAGTTTAAGGGTCTTACACATATAAATGGTTAAAATACGAATTTTTTCCCTTTCGCTTCCGGGCCATTTTTCACTCAAAATCCATAGGTGTTAACATAGGAACTTTTTTGCCCATTGGGACAGGGTCGTTAACTCGATCTGAAAAGTTGTTTTCTCGTTTTAGTATCATACCATATCCACTAAAGATTGTCCTAAGCTTAAAATATGGAAGAAAAAATACATTTACTCGTGTCGAAAAGACTTCACAACCTCAACCCTTACGAAAAGACCCTCGTGGAGGCACCCGAATGACTATGTGAAAAACCTTTATTTCTTTCGATGTTTTTCGACGAATCTGTAAGGAAACCCTCAAGTTTAAGAGTCTTACACATATAAATGGTGAAAATACGAATTTTTTTCCCTTTTGCTTCAGGGCCATTTTTCACTCAAAATCCATAGGTGTTAACATAGGAACTTTTTTGCCCATTGAGACAGGGTCGTTAACTCGATCTGAAAAGTTGTTTTCTCGTTTTAGTATCATACCATATCAACTAAAGATTTTCCTAATCTTAGAATATGGAAGAAAAAATACATTTACTCGTGTCGAAAAGACTTCACAACCTCAACCCTTACGAAAAGACCCTCGTGGAGGCACCCGAATGACTATGTGAAAAACCTTTGTTTCTTTCGATGTTTTTCGACGAATCTGTAAGGAAACGCTCAAGTTTAAGAGTCTTACACATATAAATGGTTAAAATACAAATTTTTTTCACTTTCGCTTCCGGGCCATTTTTCACTCAAAATCCATAGGTGTTAACATAGGAACTTTTTTGCCCATTGGGACAGGGTCGTTAACTCGATCTGAAAAGTTGTTTTGTCGTTTTAGTATCATACCATATCCACTAAAGATTGTCCTAATCTTAGAATATGGAAGAAAAAATACATTTACTCGTGTCGAAAAGACTTCACAACCTCAACCCTTACGAAAAGACCCTCGTGGAGGCACCCGAATGACTATGTGAAAAACCTTTATTTCTTTCGATGTTTTTCGACGAATCTGTAAGGAAACGCTCAAGTTTAAGAGTCTTACACATATAAATGGTTAAAATACGAATTTTTTCCCTTTCGCTTCCGGGCCATTTTTCACTCAAAATCCATTGGTGTTAAAATAGGAACTTTTTTGCCCATTGGGACAGGGTCGTTAACTCGATCTGAAAAGTTGTTTTCTCGTTTTAGTATCATACCATATCCACTAAAGATTGTCCTAAGCTTAAAATATGGAAGAAAAAATACATTTACTCGTGTCGAAAAGACTTCACAACCTCAACCCTTACGAAAAGACCCTCGTGGAGGCACCCGAATGACTATGTGAAAAACCTTTATTTCTTTCGATGTTTTTCGACGAATCTGTAAGGAAACCCTCAAGTTTAAGAGTCTTACACATATAAATGGTGAAAATACGAATTTTTTTCCCTTTTGCTTCCGGGCCATTTTTCACTCAAAATCCATAGGTGTTAACATAGGAACTTTTTTGCCCATTGAGACAGGGTCGTTAACTCGATCTGAAAAGTTGTTTTCTCGTTTTAGTATCATACCATATCAACTAAAGATTTTCCTAATCTTAGAATATGGAAGAAAAAATACATTTACTCGTGTCGAAAAGACTTCACAACCTCAACCCTTACGAAAAGACCCTCGTGGAGGCACCCGAATGACTATGTGAAAAACCTTTGTTTCTTTCGATGTTTTTCGACGAATCTGTAAGGAAACGCTCAAGTTTAAGAGTCTTACACATATAAATGGTTAAAATACGAATTTTTTTCACTTTCGCTTCCGGGCCATTTTTCACTCAAAATCCATAGGTGTTAACATAGGAACTTTTTTGCCCATTGGGACAGGGTCGTTAACTCGATCTGAAAATTTGTTTTCTCGTTTTAGTATCATACCATATCCACTAAAGATTGTCCTAAGCTTAAAATATGGAAGAAAAAATACATTTACTCGTGTCGAAAAGACTTCACAACCTCAACCCTTACGAAAAGACCCTCGTGGAGGCACCCGAATTTCTATGTGAAAAACCTTTGTTTCTTTCGATGTTTTTTGACGAATCTGTAAGGAAACGCTCAAGTTTAAGAGTCTTACACATATAAATGGTTAAAATACGAATTTTTTTCACTTTCGCTTCCGGGCCATTTTTCACTCAAAATCCATAGGTGTTAACATAGGAACTTTTTTGCCCATTGGGACAGGGTCGTTAACTCGATCTGAAAAGTTGTTTTCTCGTTTTAGTATCATACCATATCCACTAAAGATTGTCCTAAGCTTAAAATATGGAAGAAAAAATACATTTACTCGTGTCGAAAAGACTTCACAACCTCAACCCTTACGAAAAGACCCTCGTGGAGGCACCCGAATGACTATGTGAAAAACCTTTATTTCTTTCGATGTTTTTCGACGAATCTGTAAGGAAACCCTCAAGTTTAAGAGTCTTACACATATAAATGGTGAAAATACGAATTTTTTTCCCTTTTGCTTCAGGGCCATTTTTCACTCAAAATCCATAGGTGTTAACATAGGAACTTTTTTGCCCATTGAGACAGGGTCGATAACTCGATCTGAAAAGTTGTTTTCTCGTTTTAGTATCATACCATATCAACTAAAGATTTTCCTAATCTTAGAATATGGAAGAAAAAATACATTTACTCGTGTCGAAAAGACTTCACAACCTCAACCCTTACGAAAAGACCCTCGTGGAGGCACCCGAATGACTATGTGAAAAACCTTTGTTTCTTTCGATGTTTTTCGACGAATCTGTAAGGAAACGCTCAAGTTTAAGAGTCTTACACATATAAATGGTTAAAATACAAATTTTTTTCACTTTCGCTTCCGGGCCATTTTTCACTCAAAATCCATAGGTGTTAACATAGGAACTTTTTTGCCCATTGGGACAGGGTCGTTAACTCGATCTGAAAAGTTGTTTTCTCGTTTTAGTATCATACCATATCCACTAAAGATTGTCCTAAGCTTAAAATATGGAAGAAAAAATACATTTACTCGTGTCGAAAAGACTTCACAACCTCAACCCTTACGAAAAGACCCTCGTGGAGGCACCCGAATGACTATGTGAAAAACCTTTATTTCTTTCGATGTTTTTCGACGAATCTGTAAGGAAACGCTCAAGTTTAAGGGTCTTACACATATAAATGGTTAAAATACGAATTTTTTCCCTTTCGCTTCCGGGCCATTTTTCACTCAAAATCCATAGGTGTTAACATAGGAACTTTTTTGCCCATTGGGACAGGGTCGTTAACTCGATCTGAAAAGTTGTTTTCTCGTTTTAGTATCATACCATATCCACTAAAGATTGTCCTAAGCTTAAAATATGGAAGAAAAAATACATTTACTCGTGTCGAAAAGACTTCACAACCTCAACCCTTACGAAAAGACCCTCGTGGAGGCACCCGAATGACTATGTGAAAAACCTTTATTTCTTTCGATGTTTTTCGACGAATCTGTAAGGAAACCCTCAAGTTTAAGAGTCTTACACATATAAATGGTGAAAATACGAATTTTTTTCCCTTTTGCTTCAGGGCCATTTTTCACTCAAAATCCATAGGTGTTAACATAAGAACTTTTTTGCCCATTGAGACAGGGTCGTTAACTCGATCTGAAAAGTTGTTTTCTCGTTTTAGTATCATACCATATCAACTAAAGATTTTCCTAATCTTAGAATATGGAAGAAAAAATACATTTACTCGTGTCGAAAAGACTTCACAACCTCAACCCTTACGAAAAGACCCTCGTGGAGGCACCCGAATGACTATGTGAAAAACCTTTGTTTCTTTCGATGTTTTTCGACGAATCTGTAAGGAAACGCTCAAGTTTAAGAGTCTTACACATATAAATGGTTAAAATACAAATTTTTTTCACTTTCGCTTCCGGGCCATTTTTCACTCAAAATCCATAGGTGTTAACATAGGAACTTTTTTGCCCATTGGGACAGGGTCGTTAACTCGATCTGAAAAGTTGTTTTGTCGTTTTAGTATCATACCATATCCACTAAAGATTGTCCTAATCTTAGAATATGGAAGAAAAAATACATTTACTCGTGTCGAAAAGACTTCACAACCTCAACCCTTACGAAAAGACCCTCGTGGAGGCACCCGAATGACTATGTGAAAAACCTTTATTTCTTTCGATGTTTTTCGACGAATCTGTAAGGAAACGCTCAAGTTTAAGAGTCTTACACATATAAATGGTTAAAATACGAATTTTTTCCCTTTCGCTTCCGGGCCATTTTTCACTCAAAATCCATTGGTGTTAAAATAGGAACTTTTTTGCCCATTGGGACAGGGTCGTTAACTCGATCTGAAAAGTTGTTTTCTCGTTTTAGTATCATACCATATCCACTAAAGATTGTCCTAAGCTTAAAATATGGAAGAAAAAATACATTTACTCGTGTCGAAAAGACTTCACAACCTCAACCCTTACGAAAAGACCCTCGTGGAGGCACCCGAATGACTATGTGAAAAACCTTTATTTCTTTCGATGTTTTTCGACGAATCTGTAAGGAAACCCTCAAGTTTAAGAGTCTTACACATATAAATGGTGAAAATACGAATTTTTTTCCCTTTTGCTTCCGGGCCATTTTTCACTCAAAATCCATAGGTGTTAACATAGGAACTTTTTTGCCCATTGAGACAGGGTCGTTAACTCGATCTGAAAAGTTGTTTTCTCGTTTTAGTATCATACCATATCAACTAAAGATTTTCCTAATCTTAGAATATGGAAGAAAAAATACATTTACTCGTGTCGAAAAGACTTCACAACCTCAACCCTTACGAAAAGACCCTCGTGGAGGCACCCGAATGACTATGTGAAAAACCTTTGTTTCTTTCGATGTTTTTCGACGAATCTGTAAGGAAACGCTCAAGTTTAAGAGTCTTACACATATAAATGGTTAAAATACGAATTTTTTTCACTTTCGCTTCCGGGCCATTTTTCACTCAAAATCCATAGGTGTTAACATAGGAACTTTTTTGCCCATTGGGACAGGGTCGTTAACTCGATCTGAAAATTTGTTTTCTCGTTTTAGTATCATACCATATCCACTAAAGATTGTCCTAAGCTTAAAATATGGAAGAAAAAATACATTTACTCGTGTCGAAAAGACTTCACAACCTCAACCCTTACGAAAAGACCCTCGTGGAGGCACCCGAATGACTATGTGAAAAACCTTTATTTCTTTCGATGTTTTTCGACGAATCTGTAAGGAAACGCTCAAGTTTAAGAGTCTTACACATATAAATGGTTAAAATACGAATTTTTTCCCTTTCATTTCCGGGCCATTTTTCACTCAAAATCCATAGGTGTTAACATAGGAACTTTTTTGCCCATTGAGACAGGGTCGTTAACTCGATCTGAAAAGTTGTTTTCTCGTTTTAGTATCATACCATATCAACTAAAGATTTTCCTAATCTTAGAATATGGAAGAAAAAATACATTTACTCGTGTCGAAAAGACTTCACAACCTCAACCCTTACGAAAAGACCCTCGTGGAGGCACCCGAATGACTATGTGAAAAACCTTTGTTTCTTTCGATGTTTTTCGACGAATCTGTAAGGAAACGCTCAAGTTTAAGAGTCTTACACATATAAATGGTTAAAATACGAATTTTTTTCACTTTCGCTTCCGGGCCATTTTTCACTCAAAATCCATAGGTGTTAACATAGGAACTTTTTTGCCCATTGGGACAGGGTCGTTAACTCGATCTGAAAAGTTGTTTTGTCGTTTTAGTATCATACCATATCCACTAAAGATTGTCCTAATCTTAGAATATGGAAGAAAAAATACATTTACTCGTGTCGAAAAGACTTCACAACCTCAACCCTTACGAAAAGACCCTCGTGGAGGCACCCGAATGACTATGTGAAAAACCTTTATTTCTTTCGATGTTTTTCGACGAATCTGTAAGGAAACGCTCAAGTTTAAGAGTCTTACACATATAAATGGTTAAAATACGAATTTTTTCCCTTTCGCTTCCGGGCCATTTTTCACTCAAAATCCATTGGTGTTAAAATAGGAACTTTTTTGCCCATTGGGACAGGGTCGTTAACTCGATCTGAAAAGTTGTTTTCTCGTTTTAGTATCATACCATATCCACTAAAGATTGTCCTAAGCTTAAAATATGGAAGAAAAAATACATTTACTCGTGTCGAAAAGACTTCACAACCTCAACCCTTACGAAAAGACCCTCGTGGAGGCACCCGAATGACTATGTGAAAAACCTTTATTTCTTTCGATGTTTTTCGACGAATCTGTAAGGAAACCCTCAAGTTTAAGAGTCTTACACATATAAATGGTGAAAATACGAATTTTTTTCCCTTTTGCTTCCGGGCCATTTTTCACTCAAAATCCATAGGTGTTAACATAGGAACTTTTTTGCCCATTGAGACAGGGTCGTTAACTCGATCTGAAAAGTTGTTTTCTCGTTTTAGTATCATACCATATCAACTAAAGATTTTCCTAATCTTAGAATATGGAAGAAAAAATACATTTACTCGTGTCGAAAAGACTTCACAACCTCAACCCTTACGAAAAGACCCTCGTGGAGGCACCCGAATGACTATGTGAAAAACCTTTGTTTCTTTCGATGTTTTTCGACGAATCTGTAAGGAAACGCTCAAGTTTAAGAGTCTTACACATATAAATGGTTAAAATACGAATTTTTTTCACTTTCGCTTCCGGGCCATTTTTCACTCAAAATCCATAGGTGTTAACATAGGAACTTTTTTGCCCATTGGGACAGGGTCGTTAACTCGATCTGAAAATTTGTTTTCTCGTTTTAGTATCATACCATATCCACTAAAGATTGTCCTAAGCTTAAAATATGGAAGAAAAAATACATTTACTCGTGTCGAAAAGACTTCACAACCTCAACCCTTACGAAAAGACCCTCGTGGAGGCACCCGAATGACTATGTGAAAAACCTTTATTTCTTTCGATGTTTTTCGACGAATCTGTAAGGAAACGCTCAAGTTTAAGAGTCTTACACATATAAATGGTTAAAATACGAATTTTTTCCCTTTCATTTCCGGGCCATTTTTCACTCAAAATCCATAGGTGTTAACATAGGAACTTTTTTGCCCATTGAGACAGGGTCGTTAACTCGATCTGAAAAGTTGTTTTCTCGTTTTAGTATCATACCATATCAACTAAAGATTGTCCTAATCTTAGAATATGGAAGAAAAAATACATTTACTCGTGTCGAAAAGACTTCACAACCTCAACCCTTACGAAAAGACCCTCGTGGAGGCACCCGAATGACTATGTGAAAAACCTTTGTTTCTTTCGATGTTTTTCGACGAATCTGTAAGGAAACGCTCAAGTTTAAGAGTCTTACACATATAAATGGTTAAAATACGAATTTTTTTCACTTTCGCTTCCGGGCCATTTTTCACTCAAAATCCATAGGTGTTAACATAGGAACTTTTTTGCCCATTGGGACAGGGTCGTTAACTCGATCTGAAAAGTTGTTTTCTCGTTTTAGTATCATACCATATCCACTAAAGATTGTCCTAAGCTTAAAATATGGAAGAAAAAATACATTTACTCGTGTCGAAAAGACTTCACAACCTCAACCCTTACGAAAAGACCCTCGTGGAGGCACCCGAATGACTATGTGAAAAACCTTTATTTCTTTCGATGTTTTTCGACGAATCTGTAAGGAAACGCTCAAGTTTAAGGGTCTTACACATATAAATGGTTAAAATACGAATTTTTTCCCTTTCGCTTCCGGGCCATTTTTCACTCAAAATCCATAGGTGTTAACATAGGAACTTTTTTGCCCATTGGGACAGGGTCGTTAACTCGATCTGAAAAGTTGTTTTCTCGTTTTAGTATCATACCATATCCACTAAAGATTGTCATAAGCTTAAAATATGGAAGAAAAAATACATTTACTCGTGTCGAAAAGACTTCACAACCTCAACCCTTACGAAAAGACCCTCGTGGAGGCACCCGAATGACTTTGTGAAAAACCTTTATTTCTTTCGATGTTTTTCGACGAATCTGTAAGGAAACCCTCAAGTTTAAGAGTGTTACACATATAAATGGTTAAAATACGAATTTTTTCCCTTTCGCTTCCGGGCCATTTTTCACTCAAAATCCATAGGTGTTAACATAGGAACTTTTTTGCCCATTGGGACAGGGTCGTTAACTCGATCTGAAAAGTTATTTTCTCGTTTTAGTATCATACCATATCAACTAAAGATTGTCCTAATCTTAGAATATGGAAGAAAAAATACATTTACTCGTGTCGAAAAGACTTCACAACCTCAACCCTTACGAAAAGACCCTCGTGGAGGCACCCGAATGACTATGTGAAAACCTTTATTTCTTTCGATGTTTTTCGACGAATCTGTAAGGAGACGCTCAAGTTTAAGAGTCTTACACATATAAATGGTTAAAATACGAATTTTTTCCCTTTCGCTTCCGGGCCATTTTTCACTCAAAATCCATAGGTGTTAACATAGGAACTTTTTTGCCCATTGGGACAGGGTCGTTAACTCGATCTGAAAAGTTGTTTTCTCGTTTTAGTATCATACCATATCAACTAAAGATTGTCCTAATCTTAGAATATGGAAGAAAAAATACATTTACTCGTGTCGAAAAGACTTCACAACCTCAACCCTTACGAAAAGACCCTCGTGGAGGCACCCGAATGACTATGTGAAAAACCTTTATTTCTTTCGATGTTTTTCGACGAATCTGTAAGGAAACCCTCAAGTTTAAGAGTCTTACACATATAAATGGTTAAAATACGAATTTTTTTCCCTTTCGCTTCCGGGCCATTTTTCACTCAAAATCCATAGGTGTTAACATAGGAACTTTTTTGCCCATTGAGACAGGGTCGTTAACTCGATATGAAAAGTTGTTTTCTCGTTTTAGTATCATACCATATCCACTAAAGATTGTCCTAAGCTTAAAATATGGAAGAAAAAATACATTTACTCGTGTCGAAAAGACTTCACAACCTCAACCCTTACGAAAAGACCCTCGTGGAGGCACCCGAATGACTATGTGAAAAACCTTTATTTCTTTCGATGTTTTTCGACGAATCTGTAAGGAAACCCTCAAGTTTAAGAGTCTTACACATATAAATGGTTAAAATACGAATTTTTTTCCCTTTCGCTTCCGGGCCATTTTTCACTCAAAATCCATAGGTGTTAACATAGGAACTTTTTTGCCCATTGGGACAGGGTCGTTAACTCGATCTGAAAAGTTGTTTTGTCGTTTTAGTATCATACCATATCCACTAAAGATTGTCCTAATCTTAGAATATGGAAGAAAAAATACATTTACTCGTGTCGAAAAGACTTCACAACCTCAACCCTTACGAAAAGACCCTCGTGGAGGCACCCGAATGACTATGTGAAAAACCTTTATTTCTTTCGATGTTTTTCGACGAATCTGTAAGGAAACGCTCAAGTTTAAGAGTCTTACACATATAAATGGTTAAAATACGAATTTTTTCCCTTTCGCTTCCGGGCCATTTTTCACTCAAAATCCATTGGTGTTAACATAGGAACTTTTTTGCCCATTGAGACAGGGTCGTTAACTCGATCTGAAAAGTTGTTTTCTCATTTTAGTATCATACCATATCAACTAAAGATTGTCCTAATCTTAGAATATGGAAGAAAAAATACATTTACTCGTGTCGAAAATACTTCACAACCTCAACCCTTACGAATAGACCCTCGTGGAGGCACCCGAATGACTATGTGAAAAACCTTTGTTTCTTTCGATGTTTTTCGACGAATCTGTAAGGAAACGCTCAAGTTTAAGAGTCTTACACATATAAATGGTTAAAATACGAATTTTTTTCACTTTCGCTTCCGGGCCATTTTTCACTCAAAATCCATAGGTGTTAACATAGGAACTTTTTTGCCCATTGGGACAGGGTCGTTAACTCGATCTGAAAAGTTGTTTTGTCGTTTTAGTATCATACCATATCCACTAAAGATTGTCCTAATCTTAGAATATGGAAGAAAAAATACATTTACTCGTGTCGAAAAGACTTCACAACCTCAACCCTTACGAAAAGACCCTCGTGGAGGCACCCGAATGACTATGTGAAAAACCTTTATTTCTTTCGATGTTTTTCGACGAATCTGTAAGGAAACGCTCAAGTTTAAGAGTCTTACACATATAAATGGTTAAAATACGAATTTTTTCCCTTTCGCTTCCGGGCCATTTTTCACTCAAAATCCATTGGTGTTAACATAGGAACTTTTTTGCCCATTGAGACAGGGTCGTTAACTCGATCTGAAAAGTTGTTTTCTCATTTTAGTATCATACCATATCAACTAAAGATTGTCCTAATCTTAGAATATGGAAGAAAAAATACATTTACTCGTGTCGAAAATACTTCACAACCTCAACCCTTACGAATAGACCCTCGTGGAGGCACCCGAATGACTATGTGAAAAACCTTTGTTTCTTTCGATGTTTTTCGACGAATCTGTAAGGAAACGCTCAAGTTTAAGAGTCTTACACATATAAATGGTTAAAATACGAATTTTTTTCACTTTCGCTTCCGGGCCATTTTTCACTCAAAATCCATAGGTGTTAACATAGGAACTTTTTTGCCCATTGGGACAGGGTCGTTAACTCGATCTGAAAAGTTGTTTTCTCGTTTTAGTATCATACCATATCCACTAAAGATTGTCCTAAGCTTAAAATATGGAAGAAAAAATACATTTACTCGTGTCGAAAAGACTTCACAACCTCAACCCTTACGAAAAGACCCTCGTGGAGGCACCCGAATGACTATGTGAAAAACCTTTATTTCTTTCGATGTTTTTCGACGAATCTGTAAGGAAACCCTCAAGTTTAAGAGTCTTACACATATAAATGGTGAAAATACGAATTTTTTTCCCTTTTGCTTCCGGGCCATTTTTCACTCAAAATCCATAGGTGTTAACATAGGAACTTTTTTGCCCATTGAGACAGGGTCGTTAACTCGATCTGAAAAGTTGTTTTCTCGTTTTAGTATCATACCATATCAACTAAAGATTTTCCTAATCTTAGAATATGGAAGAAAAAATACATTTACTCGTGTCGAAAAGACTTCACAACCTCAACCCTTACGAAAAGACCCTCGTGGAGGCACCCGAATGACTATGTGAAAAACCTTTGTTTCTTTCGATGTTTTTCGACGAATCTGTAAGGAAACGCTCAAGTTTAAGAGTCTTACACATATAAATGGTTAAAATACGAATTTTTTCCCTTTCGCTTCCGGGCCATTTTTCACTCAAAATCCATTGGTGTTAACATAGGAACTTTTTTGCCCATTGAGACAGGGTCGTTAACTCGATCTGAAAAGTTGTTTTCTCATTTTAGTATCATACCATATCAACTAAAGATTGTCCTAATCTTAGAATATGGAAGAAAAAATACATTTACTCGTGTCGAAAATACTTCACAACCTCAACCCTTACGAATAGACCCTCGTGGAGGCACCCGAATGACTATGTGAAAAACCTTTGTTTCTTTCGATGTTTTTCGACGAATCTGTAAGGAAACGCTCAAGTTTAAGAGTCTTACACATATAAATGGTTAAAATACGAATTTTTTTCACTTTCGCTTCCGGGCCATTTTTCACTCAAAATCCATAGGTGTTAACATAGGAACTTTTTTGCCCATTGGGACAGGGTCGTTAACTCGATCTGAAAAGTTGTTTTCTCGTTTTAGTATCATACCATATCCACTAAAGATTGTCCTAAGCTTAAAATATGGAAGAAAAAATACATTTACTCGTGTCGAAAAGACTTCACAACCTCAACCCTTACGAAAAGACCCTCGTGGAGGCACCCGAATGACTATGTGAAAAACCTTTATTTCTTTCGATGTTTTTCGACGAATCTGTAAGGAAACCCTCAAGTTTAAGAGTCTTACACATATAAATGGTGAAAATACGAATTTTTTTCCCTTTTGCTTCCGGGCCATTTTTCACTCAAAATCCATAGGTGTTAACATAGGAACTTTTTTGCCCATTGAGACAGGGTCGTTAACTCGATCTGAAAAGTTGTTTTCTCGTTTTAGTATCATACCATATCAACTAAAGATTTTCCTAATCTTAGAATATGGAAGAAAAAATACATTTACTCGTGTCGAAAAGACTTCACAACCTCAACCCTTACGAAAAGACCCTCGTGGAGGCACCCGAATGACTATGTGAAAAACCTTTGTTTCTTTCGATGTTTTTCGACGAATCTGTAAGGAAACGCTCAAGTTTAAGAGTCTTACACATATAAATGGTTAAAATACGAATTTTTTCCCTTTCGCTTCCGGGCCATTTTTCACTCAAAATCCATTGGTGTTAACATAGGAACTTTTTTGCCCATTGAGACAGGGTCGTTAACTCGATCTGAAAAGTTGTTTTCTCATTTTAGTATCATACCATATCAACTAAAGATTGTCCTAATCTTAGAATATGGAAGAAAAAATACATTTACTCGTGTCGAAAAGACTTCACAACCTCAACCCTTACGAAAAGACCCTCGTGGAGGCACCCGAATGACTATGTGAAAACCTTTATTTCTTTCGATGTTTTTCGACGAATCTGTAAGGAAACGCTCAAGTTTAAGAGTCTTACACATATAAATGGTTAAAATACGAATTTTTTTCACTTTCGCTTCCGGGCCATTTTTCACTCAAAATCCATAGGTGTTAACATAGGAACTTTTTTGCCCATTGGGACAGGGTCGTTAACTCGATCTGAAAAATTTGTTTTCTCGTTTTAGTATCATACCATATCCACTAAAGATTGTCCTAAGCTTAAAATATGGAAGAAAAAATACATTTACTCGTGTCGAAAAGACTTCACAACCTCAACCCTTACGAAAAGACCCTCGTGGAGGCACCCGAATGACTATGTGAAAAACCTTTATTTCTTTCGATGTTTTTCGACGAATCTGTAAGGAAACGCTCAAGTTTAAGAGTCTTACACATATAAATGGTTAAAATACGAATTTTTTCCCTTTCATTTCCGGGCCATTTTTCACTCAAAATCCATAGGTGTTAACATAGGAACTTTTTTGCCCATTGAGACAGGGTCGTTAACTCGATCTGAAAAGTTGTTTTCTCGTTTTAGTATCATACCATATCAACTAAAGATTGTCCTAATCTTAGAATATGGAAGAAAAAATACATTTACTCGTGTCGAAAAGACTTCACAACCTCAACCCTTACGAAAAGACCCTCGTGGAGGCACCCGAATGACTATGTGAAAAACCTTTGTTTCTTTCGATGTTTTTCGACGAATCTGTAAGGAAACGCTCAAGTTTAAGAGTCTTACACATATAAATGGTTAAAATACGAATTTTTTTCACTTTCGCTTCCGGGCCATTTTTCACTCAAAATCCATAGGTGTTAACATAGGAACTTTTTTGCCCATTGGGACAGGGTCGTTAACTCGATCTGAAAAGTTGTTTTCTCGTTTTATAGTATCATACCATATCCACTAAAGATTGTCCTAAGCTTAAAATATGGAAGAAAAAATACATTTACTCGTGTCGAAAAGACTTCACAACCTCAACCCTTACGAAAAGACCCTCGTGGAGGCACCCGAATGACTATGTGAAAAACCTTTATTTCTTTCGATGTTTTTCGACGAATCTGTAAGGAAACGCTCAAGTTTAAGGGTCTTACACATATAAATGGTTAAAATACGAATTTTTTCCCTTTCGCTTCCGGGCCATTTTTCACTCAAAATCCATAGGTGTTAACATAGGAACTTTTTTGCCCATTGGGACAGGGTCGTTAACTCGATCTGAAAAGTTGTTTTCTCGTTTTAGTATCATACCATATCAACTAAAGATTGTCCTAATCTTAGAATATGGAAGAAAAAATACATTTACTCGTGTCGAAAATACTTCACAACCTCAACCCTTACGAATAGACCCTCGTGGAGGCACCCGAATGACTATGTGAAAAACCTTTGTTTCTTTCGATGTTTTTCGACGAATCTGTAAGGAAACGCTCAAGTTTAAGAGTCTTACACATATAAATGGTTAAAATACGAATTTTTTTCACTTTCGCTTCCGGGCCATTTTTCACTCAAAATCCATAGGTGTTAACATAGGAACTTTTTTGCCCATTGGGACAGGGTCGTTAACTCGATCTGAAAATTTGTTTTCTCATTTTAGTATCATACCATATCCACTAAAGATTGTCCTAAGCTTAAAATATGGAAGAAAAAATACATTTACTCGTGTCGAAAAGACTTCACAACCTCAACCCTTACGAAAAGACCCTCGTGGAGGCACCCGAATGACTATGTGAAAAACCTTTATTTCTTTCGATGTTTTTCGACGAATCTGTAAGGAAACCCTCAAGTTTAAGAGTCTTACACATATAAATGGTTAAAATACGAATTTTTTCCCTTTCATTTCCGGGCCATTTTTCACTCAAAATCCATAGGTGTTAACATAGGAACTTTTTTGCCCATTGAGACAGGGTCGTTAACTCGATCTGAAAAGTTGTTTTCTCGTTTTAGTATCATACCATATCAACTAAAGATTGTCCTAATCTTAGAATATGGAAGAAAAAATACATTTACTCGTGTCGAAAAGACTTCACAACCTCAACCCTTACGAAAAGACCCTCGTGGAGGCACCCGAATGACTATGTGAAAAACCTTTGTTTCTTTCGATGTTTTTCGACGAATCTGTAAGGAAACGCTCAAGTTTAAGAGTCTTACACATATAAATGGTTAAAATACGAATTTTTTTCACTTTCGCTTCCGGGCCATTTTTCACTCAAAATCCATAGGTGTTAACATAGGAACTTTTTTGCCCATTGGGACAGGGTCGTTAACTCGATCTGAAAAGTTGTTTTCTCGTTTTAGTATCATACCATATCCACTAAAGATTGTCCTAAGCTTAAAATATGGAAGAAAAAATACATTTACTCGTGTCGAAAAGACTTCACAACCTCAACCCTTACGAAAAGACCCTCGTGGAGGCACCCGAATGACTATGTGAAAAACCTTTATTTCTTTCGATGTTTTTCGACGAATCTGTAAGGAAACGCTCAAGTTTAAGGGTCTTACACATATAAATGGTTAAAATACGAATTTTTTCCCTTTCGCTTCCGGGCCATTTTTCACTCAAAATCCATAGGTGTTAACATAGGAACTTTTTTGCCCATTGGGACAGGGTCGTTAACTCGATCTGAAAAGTTGTTTTCTCGTTTTAGTATCATACCATATCCACTAAAGATTGTCCTAAGCTTAAAATATGGAAGAAAAAATACATTTACTCGTGTCGAAAAGACTTCACAACCTCAACCCTTACGAAAAGACCCTCGTGGAGGCACCCGAATGACTTTGTGAAAAACCTTTATTTCTTTCGATGTTTTTCGACGAATCTGTAAGGAAACCCTCAAGTTTAAGAGTCTTACACATATAAATGGTTAAAATACGAATTTTTTTCCCTTTCGCTTCCGGGCCATTTTTCACTCAAAATCCATAGGTGTTAACATAGGAACTTTTTTGCCCATTGAGACAGGGTCGTTAACTCGATCTGAAAAGTTGTTTTCTCGTTTTAGTATCATACCATATCCACTAAAGATTGTCCTAAGCTTAAAATATGGAAGAAAAAATACATTTACTCGTGTCGAAAAGACTTCACAACCTCAACCCTTACGAAAAGACCCTCGTGGAGGCACCCGAATGACTATGTGAAAACCTTTATTTCTTTCGATGTTTTTCGACGAATCTGTAAGGAAACGCTCAAGTTTAAGAGTCTTACACATATAAATGGTTAAAATACGAATTTTTTCCCTTTCGCTTCCGGGCCATTTTTCACTCAAAATCCATAGGTGTTAACATAGGAACTTTTTTGCCCATTGGGACAGGGTCGTTAACTCGATCTGAAAAGTTGTTTTCTCGTTTTAGTATCATACCATATCAACTAAAGATTGTCCTAATCTTAGAATATGGAAGAAAAAATACATTTACTCGTGTCGAAAAGACTTCACAACCTCAACCCTTACGAAAAGACCCTCGTGGAGGCACCCGAATGACTATGTGAAAAACCTTTATTTCTTTCGATGTTTTTCGACGAATCTGTAAGGAAACCCTCAAGTTTAAGAGTCTTACACATATAAATGGTTAAAATACGAATTTTTTTCCCTTTCGCTTCCGGGCCATTTTTCACTCAAAATCCATAGGTGTTAACATAGGAACTTTTTTGCCCATTGGGACAGGGTCGTTAACTCGATCTGAAAAGTTGTTTTCTCGTTTTAGTATCATACCATATCCACTAAAGATTGTCCTAAGCTTAAAATATGGAAGAAAAAATACATTTACTCGTGTCGAAAAGACTTCACAACCTCAACCCTTACGAAAAGACCCTCGTGGAGGCACCCGAATGACTATGTGAAAAACCTTTATTTCTTTCGATGTTTTTCGACGAATCTGTAAGGAAACGCTCAAGTTTAAGGGTCTTACACATATAAATGGTTAAAATACGAATTTTTTCCCTTTCGCTTCCGGGCCATTTTTCACTCAAAATCCATAGGTGTTAACATAGGAACTTTTTTGCCCATTGGGACAGGGTCGTTAACTCGATCTGAAAAGTTGTTTTCTCGTTTTAGTATCATACCATATCCACTAAAGATTGTCCTAAGCTTAAAATATGGAAGAAAAAATACATTTACTCGTGTCGAAAAGACTTCACAACCTCAACCCTTACGAAAAGACCCTCGTGGAGGCACCCGAATGACTATGTGAAAAACCTTTATTTCTTTCGATGTTTTTCGACGAATCTGTAAGGAAACCCTCAAGTTTAAGAGTCTTACACATATAAATGGTTAAAATACGAATTTTTTCCCTTTCATTTCCGGGCCATTTTTCACTCAAAATCCATAGGTGTTAACATAGGAACTTTTTTGCCCATTGGGACAGGGTCGTTAACTCGATCTGAAAAGTTGTTTTCTCGTTTTAGTATCATACCATATCAACTAAAGATTGTCCTAATCTTAGAATATGGAAGAAAAAATACATTTACTCGTGTCGAAAAGACTTCACAACCTCAACCCTTACGAAAAGACCCTCGTGGAGGCACCCGAATGACTATGTGAAAAACCTTTGTTTCTTTCGATGTTTTTCGACGAATCTGTAAGGAAACGCTCAAGTTTAAGAGTCTTACACATATAAATGGTTAAAATACGAATTTTTTTCACTTTCGCTTCCGGGCCATTTTTCACTCAAAATCCATAGGTGTTAACATAGGAACTTTTTTGCCCATTGGGACAGGGTCGTTAACTCGATCTGAAAAGTTGTTTTCTCGTTTTAGTATCATACCATATCCACTAAAGATTGTCCTAAGCTTAAAATATGGAAGAAAAAATACATTTACTCGTGTCGAAAAGACTTCACAACCTCAACCCTTACGAAAAGACCCTCGTGGAGGCACCCGAATGACTTTGTGAAAAACCTTTATTTCTTTCGATGTTTTTCGACGAATCTGTAAGGAAACCCTCAAGTTTAAGAGTCTTACACATATAAATGGTTAAAATACGAATTTTTTTCCCTTTCGCTTCCGGGCCATTTTTCACTCAAAATCCATAGGTGTTAACATAGGAACTTTTTTGCCCATTGAGACAGGGTCGTTAACTCGATCTGAAAAGTTGTTTTCTCGTTTTAGTATCATACCATATCAACTAAAGATTTTCCTAATCTTAGAATATGGAAGAAAAAATACATTTACTCGTGTCGAAAAGACTTCACAACCTCAACCCTTACGAAAAGACCCTCGTGGAGGCACCCGAATGACTATGTGAAAAACCTTTGTTTCTTTCGATGTTTTTCGACGAATCTGTAAGGAAACGCTCAAGTTTAAGAGTCTTACACATATAAATGGTTAAAATACGAATTTTTTCCCTTTCGCTTCCGGGCCATTTTTCACTCAAAATCCATTGGTGTTAACATAGGAACTTTTTTGCCCATTGAGACAGGGTCGTTAACTCGATCTGAAAAGTTGTTTTCTCATTTTAGTATCATACCATATCAACTAAAGATTGTCCTAATCTTAGAATATGGAAGAAAAAATACATTTACTCGTGTCGAAAAGACTTCACAACCTCAACCCTTACGAAAAGACCCTCGTGGAGGCACCCGAATGACTATGTGAAAACCTTTATTTCTTTCGATGTTTTTCGACGAATCTGTAAGGAAACGCTCAAGTTTAAGAGTCTTACACATATAAATGGTTAAAATACGAATTTTTTTCACTTTCGCTTCCGGGCCATTTTTCACTCAAAATCCATAGGTGTTAACATAGGAACTTTTTTGCCCATTGGGACAGGGTCGTTAACTCGATCTGAAAAATTTGTTTTCTCGTTTTAGTATCATACCATATCCACTAAAGATTGTCCTAAGCTTAAAATATGGAAGAAAAAATACATTTACTCGTGTCGAAAAGACTTCACAACCTCAACCCTTACGAAAAGACCCTCGTGGAGGCACCCGAATGACTATGTGAAAAACCTTTATTTCTTTCGATGTTTTTCGACGAATCTGTAAGGAAACGCTCAAGTTTAAGAGTCTTACACATATAAATGGTTAAAATACGAATTTTTTCCCTTTCATTTCCGGGCCATTTTTCACTCAAAATCCATAGGTGTTAACATAGGAACTTTTTTGCCCATTGAGACAGGGTCGTTAACTCGATCTGAAAAGTTGTTTTCTCGTTTTAGTATCATACCATATCAACTAAAGATTGTCCTAATCTTAGAATATGGAAGAAAAAATACATTTACTCGTGTCGAAAAGACTTCACAACCTCAACCCTTACGAAAAGACCCTCGTGGAGGCACCCGAATGACTATGTGAAAAACCTTTGTTTCTTTCGATGTTTTTCGACGAATCTGTAAGGAAACGCTCAAGTTTAAGAGTCTTACACATATAAATGGTTAAAATACGAATTTTTTTCACTTTCGCTTCCGGGCCATTTTTCACTCAAAATCCATAGGTGTTAACATAGGAACTTTTTTGCCCATTGGGACAGGGTCGTTAACTCGATCTGAAAAGTTGTTTTCTCGTTTTATAGTATCATACCATATCCACTAAAGATTGTCCTAAGCTTAAAATATGGAAGAAAAAATACATTTACTCGTGTCGAAAAGACTTCACAACCTCAACCCTTACGAAAAGACCCTCGTGGAGGCACCCGAATGACTATGTGAAAAACCTTTATTTCTTTCGATGTTTTTCGACGAATCTGTAAGGAAACGCTCAAGTTTAAGGGTCTTACACATATAAATGGTTAAAATACGAATTTTTTCCCTTTCGCTTCCGGGCCATTTTTCACTCAAAATCCATAGGTGTTAACATAGGAACTTTTTTGCCCATTGGGACAGGGTCGTTAACTCGATCTGAAAAGTTGTTTTCTCGTTTTAGTATCATACCATATCAACTAAAGATTGTCCTAATCTTAGAATATGGAAGAAAAAATACATTTACTCGTGTCGAAAATACTTCACAACCTCAACCCTTACGAATAGACCCTCGTGGAGGCACCCGAATGACTATGTGAAAAACCTTTGTTTCTTTCGATGTTTTTCGACGAATCTGTAAGGAAACGCTCAAGTTTAAGAGTCTTACACATATAAATGGTTAAAATACGAATTTTTTTCACTTTCGCTTCCGGGCCATTTTTCACTCAAAATCCATAGGTGTTAACATAGGAACTTTTTTGCCCATTGGGACAGGGTCGTTAACTCGATCTGAAAATTTGTTTTCTCATTTTAGTATCATACCATATCCACTAAAGATTGTCCTAAGCTTAAAATATGGAAGAAAAAATACATTTACTCGTGTCGAAAAGACTTCACAACCTCAACCCTTACGAAAAGACCCTCGTGGAGGCACCCGAATGACTATGTGAAAAACCTTTGTTTCTTTCGATGTTTTTTGACGAATCTGTAAGGAAACGCTCAAGTTTAAGAGTCTTACACATATAAATGGTTAAAATACAAATTTTATTCACTTTCGCTTCCGGGCCATTTTGCACTCAAAATCCATAGGTGTTAACATAGGAACTTTTTTGCCCATTGAGACAGGGTCGTTAACTCGATCTGAAAAGTTGTTTTCTCGTTTTAGTATCATACCATATCAACTAAAGATTGTCCTAATCTTAGAATATGGAAGAAAAAATACATTTACTCGTGTCGAAAAGACTTCACAACCTCAACCCTTACGAAAAGACCCTCGTGGAGGCACCCGAATGACTATGTGAAAAACCTTTGTTTCTTTCGATGTTTTTCGACGAATCTGTAAGGAAACGCTCAAGTTTAAGAGTCTTACACATATAAATGGTTAAAATACGAATTTTTTTCACTTTCGCTTCCGGGCCATTTTTCACTCAAAATCCATAGGTGTTAACATAGGAACTTTTTTGCCCATTGGGACAGGGTCGTTAACTCGATCTGAAAAGTTGTTTTCTCGTTTTATAGTATCATACCATATCCACTAAAGATTGTCCTAAGCTTAAAATATGGAAGAAAAAATACATTTACTCGTGTCGAAAAGACTTCACAACCTCAACCCTTACGAAAAGACCCTCGTGGAGGCACCCGAATGACTATGTGAAAAACCTTTATTTCTTTCGATGTTTTTCGACGAATCTGTAAGGAAACGCTCAAGTTTAAGGGTCTTACACATATAAATGGTTAAAATACGAATTTTTTCCCTTTCGCTTCCGGGCCATTTTTCACTCAAAATCCATAGGTGTTAACATAGGAACTTTTTTGCCCATTGGGACAGGGTCGTTAACTCGATCTGAAAAGTTGTTTTCTCGTTTTAGTATCATACCATATCAACTAAAGATTGTCCTAATCTTAGAATATGGAAGAAAAAATACATTTACTCGTGTCGAAAATACTTCACAACCTCAACCCTTACGAATAGACCCTCGTGGAGGCACCCGAATGACTATGTGAAAAACCTTTGTTTCTTTCGATGTTTTTCGACGAATCTGTAAGGAAACGCTCAAGTTTAAGAGTCTTACACATATAAATGGTTAAAATACGAATTTTTTTCACTTTCGCTTCCGGGCCATTTTTCACTCAAAATCCATAGGTGTTAACATAGGAACTTTTTTGCCCATTGGGACAGGGTCGTTAACTCGATCTGAAAATTTGTTTTCTCATTTTAGTATCATACCATATCCACTAAAGATTGTCCTAAGCTTAAAATATGGAAGAAAAAATACATTTACTCGTGTCGAAAAGACTTCACAACCTCAACCCTTACGAAAAGACCCTCGTGGAGGCACCCGAATGACTATGTGAAAAACCTTTATTTCTTTCGATGTTTTTCGACGAATCTGTAAGGAAACCCTCAAGTTTAAGAGTCTTACACATATAAATGGTTAAAATACGAATTTTTTCCCTTTCATTTCCGGGCCATTTTTCACTCAAAATCCATAGGTGTTAACATAGGAACTTTTTTGCCCATTGAGACAGGGTCGTTAACTCGATCTGAAAAGTTGTTTTCTCGTTTTAGTATCATACCATATCAACTAAAGATTGTCCTAATCTTAGAATATGGAAGAAAAAATACATTTACTCGTGTCGAAAAGACTTCACAACCTCAACCCTTACGAAAAGACCCTCGTGGAGGCACCCGAATGACTATGTGAAAAACCTTTGTTTCTTTCGATGTTTTTCGACGAATCTGTAAGGAAACGCTCAAGTTTAAGAGTCTTACACATATAAATGGTTAAAATACGAATTTTTTTCACTTTCGCTTCCGGGCCATTTTTCACTCAAAATCCATAGGTGTTAACATAGGAACTTTTTTGCCCATTGGGACAGGGTCGTTAACTCGATCTGAAAAGTTGTTTTCTCGTTTTAGTATCATACCATATCCACTAAAGATTGTCCTAAGCTTAAAATATGGAAGAAAAAATACATTTACTCGTGTCGAAAAGACTTCACAACCTCAACCCTTACGAAAAGACCCTCGTGGAGGCACCCGAATGACTATGTGAAAAACCTTTATTTCTTTCGATGTTTTTCGACGAATCTGTAAGGAAACGCTCAAGTTTAAGGGTCTTACACATATAAATGGTTAAAATACGAATTTTTTCCCTTTCGCTTCCGGGCCATTTTTCACTCAAAATCCATAGGTGTTAACATAGGAACTTTTTTGCCCATTGGGACAGGGTCGTTAACTCGATCTGAAAAGTTGTTTTCTCGTTTTAGTATCATACCATATCCACTAAAGATTGTCCTAAGCTTAAAATATGGAAGAAAAAATACATTTACTCGTGTCGAAAAGACTTCACAACCTCAACCCTTACGAAAAGACCCTCGTGGAGGCACCCGAATGACTTTGTGAAAAACCTTTATTTCTTTCGATGTTTTTCGACGAATCTGTAAGGAAACCCTCAAGTTTAAGAGTCTTACACATATAAATGGTTAAAATACGAATTTTTTTCCCTTTCGCTTCCGGGCCATTTTTCACTCAAAATCCATAGGTGTTAACATAGGAACTTTTTTGCCCATTGAGACAGGGTCGTTAACTCGATCTGAAAAGTTGTTTTCTCGTTTTAGTATCATACCATATCCACTAAAGATTGTCCTAAGCTTAAAATATGGAAGAAAAAATACATTTACTCGTGTCGAAAAGACTTCACAACCTCAACCCTTACGAAAAGACCCTCGTGGAGGCACCCGAATGACTATGTGAAAACCTTTATTTCTTTCGATGTTTTTCGACGAATCTGTAAGGAAACGCTCAAGTTTAAGAGTCTTACACATATAAATGGTTAAAATACGAATTTTTTCCCTTTCGCTTCCGGGCCATTTTTCACTCAAAATCCATAGGTGTTAACATAGGAACTTTTTTGCCCATTGGGACAGGGTCGTTAACTCGATCTGAAAAGTTGTTTTCTCGTTTTAGTATCATACCATATCAACTAAAGATTGTCCTAATCTTAGAATATGGAAGAAAAAATACATTTACTCGTGTCGAAAAGACTTCACAACCTCAACCCTTACGAAAAGACCCTCGTGGAGGCACCCGAATGACTATGTGAAAAACCTTTATTTCTTTCGATGTTTTTCGACGAATCTGTAAGGAAACCCTCAAGTTTAAGAGTCTTACACATATAAATGGTTAAAATACGAATTTTTTTCCCTTTCGCTTCCGGGCCATTTTTCACTCAAAATCCATAGGTGTTAACATAGGAACTTTTTTGCCCATTTGGACAGGGTCGTTAACTCGATCTGAAAAGTTGTTTTCTCGTTTTAGTATCATACCATATCCACTAAAGATTGTCCTAAGCTTAAAATATGGAAGAAAAAATACATTTACTCGTGTCGAAAAGACTTCACAACCTCAACCCTTACGAAAAGACCCTCGTGGAGGCACCCGAATGACTATGTGAAAAACCTTTATTTCTTTCGATGTTTTTCGACGAATCTGTAAGGAAACGCTCAAGTTTAAGGGTCTTACACATATAAATGGTTAAAATACGAATTTTTTCCCTTTCGCTTCCGGGCCATTTTTCACTCAAAATCCATAGGTGTTAACATAGGAACTTTTTTGCCCATTGGGACAGGGTCGTTAACTCGATCTGAAAAGTTGTTTTCTCGTTTTAGTATCATACCATATCCACTAAAGATTGTCCTAAGCTTAAAATATGGAAGAAAAAATACATTTACTCGTGTCGAAAAGACTTCACAACCTCAACCCTTACGAAAAGACCCTCGTGGAGGCACCCGAATGACTATGTGAAAAACCTTTATTTCTTTCGATGTTTTTCGACGAATCTGTAAGGAAACCCTCAAGTTTAAGAGTCTTACACATATAAATGGTTAAAATACGAATTTTTTCCCTTTCATTTCCGGGCCATTTTTCACTCAAAATCCATAGGTGTTAACATAGGAACTTTTTTGCCCATTGGGACAGGGTCGTTAACTCGATCTGAAAAGTTGTTTTCTCGTTTTAGTATCATACCATATCAACTAAAGATTGTCCTAATCTTAGAATATGGAAGAAAAAATACATTTACTCGTGTCGAAAAGACTTCACAACCTCAACCCTTACGAAAAGACCCTCGTGGAGGCACCCGAATGACTATGTGAAAAACCTTTGTTTCTTTCGATGTTTTTCGACGAATCTGTAAGGAAACGCTCAAGTTTAAGAGTCTTACACATATAAATGGTTAAAATACGAATTTTTTTCACTTTCGCTTCCGGGCCATTTTTCACTCAAAATCCATAGGTGTTAACATAGGAACTTTTTTGCCCATTGGGACAGGGTCGTTAACTCGATCTGAAAAGTTGTTTTCTCGTTTTAGTATCATACCATATCCACTAAAGATTGTCCTAAGCTTAAAATATGGAAGAAAAAATACATTTACTCGTGTCGAAAAGACTTCACAACCTCAACCCTTACGAAAAGACCCTCGTGGAGGCACCCGAATGACTTTGTGAAAAACCTTTATTTCTTTCGATGTTTTTCGACGAATCTGTAAGGAAACCCTCAAGTTTAAGAGTCTTACACATATAAATGGTTAAAATACGAATTTTTTTCCCTTTCGCTTCCGGGCCATTTTTCACTCAAAATCCATAGGTGTTAACATAGGAACTTTTTTGCCCATTGAGACAGGGTCGTTAACTCGATCTGAAAAGTTGTTTTCTCGTTTTAGTATCATACCATATCCACTAAAGATTGTCCTAAGCTTAAAATATGGAAGAAAAAATACATTTACTCGTGTCGAAAATACTTCACAACCTCAACCCTTACGAATAGACCCTCGTGGAGGCACCCGAATGACTATGTGAAAAACCTTTGTTTCTTTCGATGTTTTTCGACGAATCTGTAAGGAAACGCTCAAGTTTAAGAGTCTTACACATATAAATGGTTAAAATACGAATTTTTTTCACTTTCGCTTCCGGGCCATTTTTCACTCAAAATCCATAGGTGTTAACATAGGAACTTTTTTGCCCATTGGGACAGGGTCGTTAACTCGATCTGAAAATTTGTTTTCTCATTTTAGTATCATACCATATCCACTAAAGATTGTCCTAAGCTTAAAATATGGAAGAAAAAATACATTTACTCGTGTCGAAAAGACTTCACAACCTCAACCCTTACGAAAAGACCCTCGTGGAGGCACCCGAATGACTATGTGAAAAACCTTTATTTCTTTCGATGTTTTTCGACGAATCTGTAAGGAAACCCTCAAGTTTAAGAGTCTTACACATATAAATGGTTAAAATACGAATTTTTTTCCCTTTCGCTTCCGGGCCATTTTTCACTCAAAATCCATAGGTGTTAACATAGGAACTTTTTTGCCCATTGGGACAGGGTCGTTAACTCGATCTGAAAAGTTGTTTTCTCGTTTTAGTATCATACCATATCCACTAAAGATTGTCCTAAGCTTAAAATATGGAAGAAAAAATACATTTACTCGTGTCGAAAAGACTTCACAACCTCAACCCTTACGAAAAGACCCTCGTGGAGGCACCCGAATGACTATGTGAAAAACCTTTATTTCTTTCGATGTTTTTCGACGAATCTGTAAGGAAACGCTCAAGTTTAAGGGTCTTACACATATAAATGGTTAAAATACGAATTTTTTCCCTTTCGCTTCCGGGCCATTTTTCACTCAAAATCCATAGGTGTTAACATAGGAACTTTTTTGCCCATTGGGACAGGGTCGTTAACTCGATCTGAAAAGTTGTTTTCTCGTTTTAGTATCATACCATATCCACTAAAGATTGTCCTAAGCTTAAAATATGGAAGAAAAAATACATTTACTCGTGTCGAAAAGACTTCACAACCTCAACCCTTACGAAAAGACCCTCGTGGAGGCACCCGAATGACTATGTGAAAAACCTTTATTTCTTTCGATGTTTTTCGACGAATCTGTAAGGAAACCCTCAAGTTTAAGAGTCTTACACATATAAATGGTTAAAATACGAATTTTTTCCCTTTCATTTCCGGACCATTTTTCACTCAAAATCCATAGGTGTTAACATAGGAACTTTTTTGCCCATTGAGACAGGGTCGTTAACTCGATCTGAAAAGTTGTTTTCTCGTTTTAGTATCATACCATATCAACTAAAGATTGTCCTAATCTTAGAATATGGAAGAAAAAATACATTTACTCGTGTCGAAAAGACTTCACAACCTCAACCCTTACGAAAAGACCCTCGTGGAGGCACCCGAATGACTATGTGAAAAACCTTTGTTTCTTTCGATGTTTTTCGACGAATCTGTAAGGAAACGCTCAAGTTTAAGAGTCTTACACATATAAATGGTTAAAATACGAATTTTTTTCACTTTCGCTTCCGGGCCATTTTTCACTCAAAATCCATAGGTGTTAACATAGGAACTTTTTTGCCCATTGGGACAGGGTCGTTAACTCGATCTGAAAAGTTGTTTTCTCGTTTTAGTATCATACCATATCCACTAAAGATTGTCCTAAGCTTAAAATATGGAAGAAAAAATACATTTACTCGTGTCGAAAAGACTTCACAACCTCAACCCTTACGAAAAGACCCTCGTGGAGGCACCCGAATGACTATGTGAAAAACCTTTATTTCTTTCGATGTTTTTCGACGAATCTGTAAGGAAACGCTCAAGTTTAAGGGTCTTACACATATAAATGGTTAAAATACGAATTTTTTCCCTTTCGCTTCCGGGCCATTTTTCACTCAAAATCCATAGGTGTTAACATAGGAACTTTTTTGCCCATTGGGACAGGGTCGTTAACTCGATCTGAAAAGTTGTTTTCTCGTTTTAGTATCATACCATATCAACTAAAGATTGTCCTAATCTTAGAATATGGAAGAAAAAATACATTTACTCGTGTCGAAAATACTTCACAACCTCAACCCTTACGAATAGACCCTCGTGGAGGCACCCGAATGACTATGTGAAAAACCTTTGTTTCTTTCGATGTTTTTCGACGAATCTGTAAGGAAACGCTCAAGTTTAAGAGTCTTACACATATAAATGGTTAAAATACGAATTTTTTTCACTTTCGCTTCCGGGCCATTTTTCACTCAAAATCCATAGGTGTTAACATAGGAACTTTTTTGCCCATTGGGACAGGGTCGTTAACTCGATCTGAAAATTTGTTTTCTCATTTTAGTATCATACCATATCCACTAAAGATTGTCCTAAGCTTAAAATATGGAAGAAAAAATACATTTACTCGTGTCGAAAAGACTTCACAACCTCAACCCTTACGAAAAGACCCTCGTGGAGGCACCCGAATGACTATGTGAAAAACCTTTATTTCTTTCGATGTTTTTCGACGAATCTGTAAGGAAACCCTCAAGTTTAAGAGTCTTACACATATAAATGGTTAAAATACGAATTTTTTCCCTTTCATTTCCGGGCCATTTTTCACTCAAAATCCATAGGTGTTAACATAGGAACTTTTTTGCCCATTGAGACAGGGTCGTTAACTCGATCTGAAAAGTTGTTTTCTCGTTTTAGTATCATACCATATCAACTAAAGATTGTCCTAATCTTAGAATATGGAAGAAAAAATACATTTACTCGTGTCGAAAAGACTTCACAACCTCAACCCTTACGAAAAGACCCTCGTGGAGGCACCCGAATGACTATGTGAAAAACCTTTGTTTCTTTCGATGTTTTTCGACGAATCTGTAAGGAAACGCTCAAGTTTAAGAGTCTTACACATATAAATGGTTAAAATACGAATTTTTTTCACTTTCGCTTCCGGGCCATTTTTCACTCAAAATCCATAGGTGTTAACATAGGAACTTTTTTGCCCATTGGGACAGGGTCGTTAACTCGATCTGAAAAGTTGTTTTCTCGTTTTAGTATCATACCATATCCACTAAAGATTGTCCTAAGCTTAAAATATGGAAGAAAAAATACATTTACTCGTGTCGAAAAGACTTCACAACCTCAACCCTTACGAAAAGACCCTCGTGGAGGCACCCGAATGACTATGTGAAAAACCTTTATTTCTTTCGATGTTTTTCGACGAATCTGTAAGGAAACCCTCAAGTTTAAGAGTGTTACACATATAAATGGTTAAAATACGAATTTTTTTCCCTTTCGCTTCCGGGCCATTTTTCACTCAAAATCCATAGGTGTTAACATAGGAACTTTTTTGCCCATTGAGACAGGGTCGTTAACTCGATCTGAAAAGTTGTTTTCTCGTTTTAGTATCATACCATATCCACTAAAGATTGTCCTAAGCTTAAAATATGGAAGAAAAAAAACATTTACTCGTGTCGAAAAGACTTCACAACCTCAACCCTTACGAAAAGACCCTCGTGGAGGCATCCGAATCACTATTTGAAAAACCTTTGTTTCTTTCGATGTTTTTCGACGAATCTGTAAGAAAACGCTCAAGTTTAAGAGTCTTACACATATAAATGGTTAAAATACGAATTTTTTTCACTTTCGCTTCCGGGCCATTTTTCACTCAAAATCCATAGGTGTTAACATAGGAACTTTTTTGCCCATTGGGACAGGGTCGTTAACTCGATCTGAAAAGTTGTTTTCTCGTTTTAGTATCATACCATATCAACTAAAGATTGTCCTAAGCTTAAAATATGGAAGAAAAAATACATTTACTCGTGTCGAAAAGACTTCACAACCTCAACCCTTACGAAAAGACCCTCGTGGAGGCACCCGAATGACTATGTGAAAAACCTTTATTTCTTTCGATGTTTTTCGACGAATCTGTAAGGAAACGCTCAAGTTTAAGAGTCTTACACATATAAATGGTTAAAATACGAATTTTTTCCCTTTCGCTTCCGGGCCATTTTTCACTCAAAATCCATAGGTGTTAACATAGGAACTTTTTTGCCCATTGGGACAGGGTCGTTAACTCGATCTGAAAAGTTGTTTTCTCGTTTTAGTATCATACCATATCAACTAAAGATTGTCCTAAGCTTAAAATATGGAAGAAAAAATACATTTACTCGTGTCGAAAAGACTTCACAACCTCAACCCTTACGAAAAGACCCTCGTGGAGGCACCCGAATGACTATGTGAAAAACCTTTATTTCTTTCGATGTTTTTCGACGAATCTGTAAGGAAACGCTCAAGTTTAAGAGTGTTACACATATAAATGGTTAAAATACGAATTTTTTCCCTTTCGCTTCCGGGCCATTTTTCACTCAAAATCCATAGGTGTTAACATAGGAACTTTTTTGCCCATTGGGACAGGGTCGTTAACTCGATCTGAAAAGTTGTTTTCTCATTTTAGTATCATACCATATCCACTAAAGATTGTCCTAAGCTTAAAATATGGAAGAAAAAATACATTTACTCGTGTCGAAAAGACTTCACAACCTCAACCCTTACGAAAAGACCCTCGTGGAGGCACCCGAATGACTATGTGAAAAACCTTTATTTCTTTCGATGTTTTTCGACGAATCTGTAAGGAAACGCTCAAGTTTAAGAGTGTTACACATATAAATGGTTAAAATACGAATTTTTTTCCCTTTCGCTTCCGGGCCATTTTTCACTCAAAATCCATAGGTGTTAACATAGGAACTTTTTTGCCCATTGAGACAGGGTCGTTAACTCGATCTGAAAAGTTGTTTTCTCGTTTTAGTATCATACCATATCCACTAAAGATTGTCCTAAACTTAGAATATGGAAGAAAAAATACATTTACTCGTGTCGAAAAGACTTCACAACCTCAACCCTTACGAAAAGACCCTCGTGGAGGCACCCGAATGACTATGTGAAAAACCTTTATTTCTTTCGATGTTTTTCGACGAATCTGTAAGGAAACCCTCAAGTTTAAGAGTGTTACACATATAAATGGTTAAAATACGAATTTTTTTCCCTTTCGCTTCCGGGCCATTTTTCACTCAAAATCCATAGGTGTTAACATAGGAACTTTTTTGCCCATTGAGACAGGGTCGTTAACTCGATCTGAAAAGTTGTTTTCTCGTTTTAGTATCATACCATATCCACTAAAGATTGTCCTAAGCTTAAAATATGGAAGAAAAAAAACATTTACTCGTGTCGAAAAGACTTCACAACCTCAACCCTTACGAAAAGACCCTCGTGGAGGCATCCGAATCACTATTTGAAAAACCTTTGTTTCTTTCGATGTTTTTCGACGAATCTGTAAGAAAACGCTCAAGTTTAAGAGTCTTACACATATAAATGGTTAAAATACGAATTTTTTTCACTTTCGCTTCCGGGCCATTTTTCACTCAAAATCCATAGGTGTTAACATAGGAACTTTTTTGCCCATTGGGACAGGGTCGTTAACTCGATCTGAAAAGTTGTTTTCTCGTTTTAGTATCATACCATATCAACTAAAGATTGTCCTAAGCTTAAAATATGGAAGAAAAAATACATTTACTCGTGTCGAAAAGACTTCACAACCTCAACCCTTACGAAAAGACCCTCGTGGAGGCACCCGAATGACTATGTGAAAAACCTTTATTTCTTTCGATGTTTTTCGACGAATCTGTAAGGAAACGCTCAAGTTTAAGAGTGTTACACATATAAATGGTTAAAATACGAATTTTTTCCCTTTCGCTTCCGGGCCATTTTTCACTCAAAATCCATAGGTGTTAACATAGGAACTTTTTTGCCCATTGGGACAGGGTCGTTAACTCGATCTGAAAAGTTGTTTTCTCATTTTAGTATCATACCATATCCACTAAAGATTGTCCTAAGCTTAAAATATGGAAGAAAAAATACATTTACTCGTGTCGAAAAGACTTCACAACCTCAACCCTTACGAAAAGACCCTCGTGGAGGCACCCGAATGACTATGTGAAAAACCTTTATTTCTTTCGATGTTTTTCGACGAATCTGTAAGGAAACGCTCAAGTTTAAGAGTGTTACACATATAAATGGTTAAAATACGAATTTTTTTCCCTTTCGCTTCCGGGCCATTTTTCACTCAAAATCCATAGGTGTTAACATAGGAACTTTTTTGCCCATTGAGACAGGGTCGTTAACTCGATCTGAAAAGTTGTTTTCTCGTTTTAGTATCATACCATATCCACTAAAGATTGTCCTAAACTTAGAATATGGAAGAAAAAATACATTTACTCGTGTCAAAAAGACTTCACAACCTCAACCCTTACGAAAAGACCCTCGTGGAGGCACCCGAATGACTATGTGAAAAACCTTTATTTCTTTCGATGTTTTTCGACGAATCTGTAAGGAAACCCTCAAGTTTAAGAGTGTTACACATATAAATGGTTAAAATACGAATTTTTTTCCCTTTTGCTTCCGGGCCATTTTTCACTCAAAATCCATAGGTGTTAACATTGGAACTTTTTTGCCCATTGAGACAGGGTCGTTAACTCGATCTGAAAAGTTGTTTTCTCGTTTTAGTATCATACCATATCAACTAAAGATTTTCCTAATCTTAGAATATGGAAGAAAAAATACATTTACTCGTGTCGAAAAGACTTCACAACCTCAACCCTTACGAAAAGACCCTCGTGGAGGCACCCGAATGACTATGTGAAAAACCTTTGTTTCTTTCGATGTTTTTCGACGAATCTGTAAGGAAACGCTCAAGTTTAAGAGTCTTACACATATAAATGGTTAAAATACGAATTTTTTTCACTTTCGCTTCCGGGCCATTTTTCACTCATAATCCATAGGTGTTAACATAGGAACTTTTTTGCCCATTGGGACAGGGTCGTTAACTCGATCTGAAAATTTGTTTTCTCGTTTTAGTATCATACCATATCCACTAAAGATTGTCCTAAGCTTAAAATATGGAAGAAAAAATACATTTACTCGTGTCGAAAAGACTTCACAACCTCAACCCTTACGAAAAGACCCTCGTGGAGGCACCCGAATGACTATGTGAAAAACCTTTATTTCTTTCGATGTTTTTCGACGAATCTGTAAGGAAACGCTCAAGTTTAAGAGTGTTACACATATAAATGGTTAAAATACGAATTTTTTCCCTTTCGCTTCCGGGCCATTTTTCACTCAAAATCCATAGGTGTTAACATAGGAACTTTTTTGCCCATTGGGACAGGGTCGTTAACTCGATCTGAAAAGTTGTTTTCTCATTTTAGTATCATACCATATCCACTAAAGATTGTCCTAAGCTTAAAATATGGAAGAAAAAATACATTTACTCGTGTCGAAAAGACTTCACAACCTCAACCCTTACGAAAAGACCCTCGTGGAGGCACCCGAATGACTATGTGAAAAACCTTTATTTCTTTCGATGTTTTTCGACGAATCTGTAAGGAAACGCTCAAGTTTAAGAGTGTTACACATATAAATGGTTAAAATACGAATTTTTTTCCCTTTCGCTTCCGGGCCATTTTTCACTCAAAATCCATAGGTGTTAACATAGGAACTTTTTTGCCCATTGAGACAGGGTCGTTAACTCGATCTGAAAAGTTGTTTTCTCGTTTTAGTATCATACCATATCCACTAAAGATTGTCCTAAACTTAGAATATGGAAGAAAAAATACATTTACTCGTGTCGAAAAGACTTCACAACCTCAACCCTTACGAAAAGACCCTCGTGGAGGCACCCGAATGACTATGTGAAAAACCTTTATTTCTTTCGATGTTTTTCGACGAATCTGTAAGGAAACCCTCAAGTTTAAGAGTGTTACACATATAAATGGTTAAAATACGAATTTTTTTCCCTTTTGCTTCCGGGCCATTTTTCACTCAAAATCCATAGGTGTTAACATTGGAACTTTTTTGCCCATTGAGACAGGGTCGTTAACTCGATCTGAAAAGTTGTTTTCTCGTTTTAGTATCATACCATATCAACTAAAGATTTTCCTAATCTTAGAATATGGAAGAAAAAATACATTTACTCGTGTCGAAAAGACTTCACAACCTCAACCCTTACGAAAAGACCCTCGTGGAGGCACCCGAATGACTATGTGAAAAACCTTTGTTTCTTTCGATGTTTTTCGACGAATCTGTAAGGAAACGCTCAAGTTTAAGAGTCTTACACATATAAATGGTTAAAATACGAATTTTTTTCACTTTCGCTTCCGGGCCATTTTTCACTCATAATCCATAGGTGTTAACATAGGAACTTTTTTGCCCATTGGGACAGGGTCGTTAACTCGATCTGAAAATTTGTTTTCTCGTTTTAGTATCATACCATATCCACTAAAGATTGTCCTAAGCTTAAAATATGGAAGAAAAAATACATTTACTCGTGTCGAAAAGACTTCACAACCTCAACCCTTACGAAAAGACCCTCGTGGAGGCACCCGAATGACTATGTGAAAAACCTTTATTTCTTTCGATGTTTTTCGACGAATCTGTAAGGAAACGCTCAAGTTTAAGAGTGTTACACATATAAATGGTTAAAATACGAATTTTTTCCCTTTCGCTTCCGGGCCATTTTTCACTCAAAATCCATAGGTGTTAACATAGGAACTTTTTTGCCCATTGGGACAGGGTCGTTAACTCGATCTGAAAAGTTGTTTTCTCGTTTTAGTATCATACCATATCCACTAAAGATTGTCCTAAGCTTAAAATATGGAAGAAAAAATACATTTACTCGTGTCGAAAAGACTTCACAACCTCAACCCTTACGAAAAGACCCTCGTGGAGGCACCCGAATGACTATGTGAAAAACCTTTGTTTCTTTCGATTTTTTTCGACGAATCTGTAAGGAAACGCTCAAGTTTAAGAGTCTTACACATATAAATGGTGAAAATACGAATTTTTTTCCCTTTTGCTTCCGGGCCATTTTTCACTCAAAATCCATAGGTGTTAACATAGGAACTTTTTTGCCCATTGAGACAGGGTCGTTAACTCGATCTGAAAAGTTGTTTTCTCGTTTTAGTATCATACCATATCAACTAAAGATTTTCCTAATCTTAGAATATGGAAGAAAAAATACATTTACTCGTGTCGAAAAGACTTCACAACCTCAACCCTTACGAAAAGACCCTCGTGGAGGCACCCGAATGACTATGTGAAAAACCTTTGTTTCTTTCGATGTTTTTCGACGAATCTGTAAGGAAACGCTCAAGTTTAAGAGTCTTACACATATAAATGGTTAAAATACGAATTTTTTTCACTTTCGCTTCCGGGCCATTTTTCACTCAAAATCCATAGGTGTTAACATAGGAACTTTTTTGCCCATTGGGACAGGGTCGTTAACTCGATCTGAAAAGTTGTTTTCTCGTTTTAGTATCATACCATATCCACTAAAGATTGTCCTAAGCTTAAAATATGGAAGAAAAAATACATTTACTCGTGTCGAAAAGACTTCACAACCTCAACCCTTACGAAAAGACCCTCGTGGAGGCACCCGAATGACTATGTGAAAAACCTTTATTTCTTTCGATGTTTTTCGACGAATCTGTAAGGAAACCCTCAAGTTTAAGAGTCTTACACATATAAATGGTGAAAATACGAATTTTTTTCCCTTTTGCTTCCGGGCCATTTTTCACTCAAAATCCATAGGTGTTAACATAGGAACTTTTTTGCCCATTGAGACAGGGTCGTTAACTCGATCTGAAAAGTTGTTTTCTCGTTTTAGTATCATACCATATCAACTAAAAATTTTCCTAATCTTAGAATATGGAAGAAAAAATACATTTACTCGTGTCGAAAAGACTTCACAACCTCAACCCTTACGAAAAGACCCTCGTGGAGGCACCCGAATGACTATGTGAAAAACCTTTGTTTCTTTCGATGTTTTTTGACGAATCTGTAAGGAAACGTTCAAGTTTAAGAGTCTTACACATATAAATGGTTAAAATACGAATTTTTTTCACTTTCGCTTCCGGGCCATTTTTCACTCAAAATCCATAGGTGTTAACATAGGAACTTTTTTGCCCATTGGGACAGGGTCGTTAACTCGATCTGAAAAGTTGTTTTCTCGTTTTAGTATCATACCATATCCACTAAAGATTGTCCTAAGCTTAAAATATGGAAGAAAAAATACATTTACTCGTGTCGAAAAGACTTCACAACCTCAACCCTTACGAAAAGACCCTCGTGGAGGCACCCGAATGACTATGTGAAAAACCTTTATTTCTTTCGATGTTTTTCGACGAATCTGTAAGGAAACCCTCAAGTTTAAGAGTCTTACACATATAAATGGTGAAAATACGAATTTTTTTCCCTTTTGCTTCCGGGCCATTTTTCACTCAAAATCCATAGGTGTTAACATAGGAACTTTTTTGCCCATTGAGACAGGGTCGTTAACTCGATCTGAAAAGTTGTTTTCTCGTTTTAGTATCATACCATATCAACTAAAAATTTTCCTAATCTTAGAATATGGAAGAAAAAATACATTTACTCGTGTCGAAAAGACTTCACAACCTCAACCCTTACGAAAAGACCCTCGTGGAGGCACCCGAATGACTATGTGAAAAACCTTTGTTTCTTTCGATGTTTTTTGACGAATCTGTAAGGAAACGTTCAAGTTTAAGAGTCTTACACATATAAATGGTTAAAATACGAATTTTTTTCACTTTCGCTTCCGGGCCATTTTTCACTCAAAATCCATAGGTGTTAACATAGGAACTTTTTTGCCCATTGGGACAGGGTCGTTAACTCGATCTGAAAAGTTGTTTTCTCGTTTTAGTATCATACCATATCCACTAAAGATTGTCCTAAGCTTAAAATATGGAAGAAAAAATACATTTACTCGTGTCGAAAAGACTTCACAACCTCAACCCTTACGAAAAGACCCTCGTGGAGACACCCGAATGACTATGTGAAAAACCCTTGTTTCGTTCGATGTTTTTCGACGAATCTGTAAGGAAACGCTCAAGTTTAAGAGTCTTACACATATAAATGGTTAAAATACGAATTTGTTTCACTTTCGCTTCTGGGCCATTTTTCACTCAAAATCCATAGGTGTTAACATAGGAACTTTTTGGCCCATTGAGACAGGGTCGTTAACTCGATCTGAAAAGTTGTTTTCTCGTTTTAGTATCATACCATATCCACTAAAGATTGTCCTAAGCTTAAAATATGGAAGAAAAAAAACATTTACTCGTGTCGAAAAGACTTCACAACCTCAACCCTTACGAAAAGACCCTCGTGGAGGCATCCGAATCACTATTTGAAAAACCTTTGTTTCTTTCGATGTTTTTCGACGAATCTGTAAGGAAACGCTCAAGTTAAAGAGTCTTACACATATAAATGGTTAAAATACGAATTTTTTTCACTTTCGCTTCCGGGCCATTTTTCACTCAAAATCCATAGGTGTTAACATAGGAACTTTTTTGCCCATTGGGACAGGGTAGTTAACTCGATGAAAAGTTGTTTTCTCGTTTTAGTATCATACCATATCAACTAAAGATTTTCCTAATCTTAGAATATGGAAGAAAAAATACATTTACTCGTGTCGAAAAGACTTCACAACCTCAACCCTTACGAAAAGACCCTCGTGGAGGCACCCGAATGACTATGTGAAAAACCTTTGTTTCTTTCGATGTTTTTCGACGAATCTGTAGGGATACGCTCAAGTTTAAGAGTCTTACACATATAAATGGTTAAAATACGAATTTTTTTCACTTTCGCTTCCGGGCCATTTTTCACTCAAAATCCATATGTGTTAACATAGGAACTTTTTTGCCCATTGGGACAGGGTCGTTAACTCGATCTGAAAAGTTGTTTTCTCGTTTTAGTATCATACCATATCCACTAAAGATTGTCCTAAGCTTAAAATATGGAAGAAAAAATACATTTACTCGTGTCGAAAAGACTTCACAACCTCAACCCTTACGAAAAGACCCTCGTGGAGGCACCCGAATGACTATGTGAAAAACCTTTGTTTCTGTCGATTTTTTTCGACGAATCTGTAAGGAAACGCTCAAGTTTAAGAGTCTTACACATATAAATGGTGAAAATACGAATTTTTTTCCCTTTTGCTTCCGGGCCATTTTTCACTCAAAATCCATAGGTGTTAACATAGGAACTTTTTTGCCCATTGAGACAGGGTCGTTAACTCGATCTGAAAAGTTGTTTTCTCGTTTTAGTATCATACCATATCAACTAAAGATTTTCCTAATCTTAGAATATGGAAGAAAAAATACATTTACTCGTGTCGAAAAGACTTCACAACCTCAACCCTTACGAAAAGACCCTCGTGGAGGCACCCGAATGACTATGTGAAAAACCTTTGTTTCTTTCGATGTTTTTCGACGAATCTGTAAGGAAACGCTCAAGTTTAAGAGTCTTACACATATAAATGGTTAAAATACGAATTTTTTTCACTTTCGCTTCCGGGCCATTTTTCACTCAAAATCCATAGGTGTTAACATAGGAACTTTTTTGCCCATTGGGACAGGGTCGTTAACTCGATCTGAAAAGTTGTTTTCTCGTTTTAGTATCATACCATATCCACTAAAGATTGTCCTAAGCTTAAAATATGGAAGAAAAAATACATTTACTCGTGTCGAAAAGACTTCACAACCTCAACCCTTACGAAAAGACCCTCGTGGAGGCACCCGAATGACTATGTGAAAAACCTTTATTTCTTTCGATGTTTTTCGACGAATCTGTAAGGAAACCCTCAAGTTTAAGAGTCTTACACATATAAATGGTGAAAATACGAATTTTTTTCCCTTTTGCTTCCGGGCCATTTTTCACTCAAAATCCATAGGTGTTAACATAGGAACTTTTTTGCCCATTGAGACAGGGTCGTTAACTCGATCTGAAAAGTTGTTTTCTCGTTTTAGTATCATACCATATCAACTAAAAATTTTCCTAATCTTAGAATATGGAAGAAAAAATACATTTACTCGTGTCGAAAAGACTTCACAACCTCAACCCTTACGAAAAGACCCTCGTGGAGGCACCCGAATGACTATGTGAAAAACCTTTGTTTCTTTCGATGTTTTTTGACGAATCTGTAAGGAAACGTTCAAGTTTAAGAGTCTTACACATATAAATGGTTAAAATACGAATTTTTTTCACTTTCGCTTCCGGGCCATTTTTCACTCAAAATCCATAGGTGTTAACATAGGAACTTTTTTGCCCATTGGGACAGGGTCGTTAACTCGATCTGAAAAGTTGTTTTCTCGTTTTAGTATCATACCATATCCACTAAAGATTGTCCTAAGCTTAAAATATGGAAGAAAAAATACATTTACTCGTGTCGAAAAGACTTCACAACCTCAACCCTTACGAAAAGACCCTCGTGGAGACACCCGAATGACTATGTGAAAAACCCTTGTTTCGTTCGATGTTTTTCGACGAATCTGTAAGGAAACGCTCAAGTTTAAGAGTCTTACACATATAAATGGTTAAAATACGAATTTGTTTCACTTTCGCTTCTGGGCCATTTTTCACTCAAAATCCATAGGTGTTAACATAGGAACTTTTTGGCCCATTGAGACAGGGTCGTTAACTCGATCTGAAAAGTTGTTTTCTCGTTTTAGTATCATACCATATCCACTAAAGATTGTCCTAAGCTTAAAATATGGAAGAAAAAAAACATTTACTCGTGTCGAAAAGACTTCACAACCTCAACCCTTACGAAAAGACCCTCGTGGAGGCATCCGAATCACTATTTGAAAAACCTTTGTTTCTTTCGATGTTTTTCGACGAATCTGTAAGGAAACGCTCAAGTTAAAGAGTCTTACACATATAAATGGTTAAAATACGAATTTTTTTCACTTTCGCTTCCGGGCCATTTTTCACTCAAAATCCATAGGTGTTAACATAGGAACTTTTTTGCCCATTGGGACAGGGTAGTTAACTCGATGAAAAGTTGTTTTCTCGTTTTAGTATCATACCATATCAACTAAAGATTTTCCTAATCTTAGAATATGGAAGAAAAAATACATTTACTCGTGTCGAAAAGACTTCACAACCTCAACCCTTACGAAAAGACCCTCGTGGAGGCACCCGAATGACTATGTGAAAAACCTTTGTTTCTTTCGATGTTTTTCGACGAATCTGTAGGGATACGCTCAAGTTTAAGAGTCTTACACATATAAATGGTTAAAATACGAATTTTTTTCACTTTCGCTTCCGGGCCATTTTTCACTCAAAATCCATATGTGTTAACATAGGAACTTTTTTGCCCATTGGGACAGGGTCGTTAACTCGATCTGAAAAGTTGTTTTCTCGTTTTAGTATCATACCATATCCACTAAAGATTGTCCTAAGCTTAAAATATGGAAGAAAAAATACATTTACTCGTGTCGAAAAGACTTCACAACCTCAACCCTTACGAAAAGACCCTCGTGGAGGCACCCGAATGACTATGTGAAAAACCTTTGTTTCTTTCGATTTTTTTCGACGAATCTGTAAGGAAACGCTCAAGTTTAAGAGTCTTACACATATAAATGGTGAAAATACGAATTTTTTTCCCTTTTGCTTCCGGGCCATTTTTCACTCAAAATCCATAGGTGTTAACATAGGAACTTTTTTGCCCATTGAGACAGGGTCGTTAACTCGATCTGAAAAGTTGTTTTCTCGTTTTAGTATCATACCATATCAACTAAAGATTTTCCTAATCTTAGAATATGGAAGAAAAAATACATTTACTCGTGTCGAAAAGACTTCACAACCTCAACCCTTACGAAAAGACCCTCGTGGAGGCACCCGAATGACTATGTGAAAAACCTTTGTTTCTTTCGATGTTTTTCGACGAATCTGTAAGGAAACGCTCAAGTTTAAGAGTCTTACACATATAAATGGTTAAAATACGAATTTTTTTCACTTTCGCTTCCGGGCCATTTTTCACTCAAAATCCATAGGTGTTAACATAGGAACTTTTTTGCCCATTGGGACAGGGTCGTTAACTCGATCTGAAAAGTTGTTTTCTCGTTTTAGTATCATACCATATCCACTAAAGATTGTCCTAAGCTTAAAATATGGAAGAAAAAATACATTTACTCGTGTCGAAAAGACTTCACAACCTCAACCCTTACGAAAAGACCCTCGTGGAGGCACCCGAATGACTATGTGAAAAACCTTTATTTCTTTCGATGTTTTTCGACGAATCTGTAAGGAAACCCTCAAGTTTAAGAGTCTTACACATATAAATGGTGAAAATACGAATTTTTTTCCCTTTTGCTTCCGGGCCATTTTTCACTCAAAATCCATAGGTGTTAACATAGGAACTTTTTTGCCCATTGAGACAGGGTCGTTAACTCGATCTGAAAAGTTGTTTTCTCGTTTTAGTATCATACCATATCAACTAAAAATTTTCCTAATCTTAGAATATGGAAGAAAAAATACATTTACTCGTGTCGAAAAGACTTCACAACCTCAACCCTTACGAAAAGACCCTCGTGGAGGCACCCGAATGACTATGTGAAAAACCTTTGTTTCTTTCGATGTTTTTTGACGAATCTGTAAGGAAACGCTCAAGTTTAAGAGTCTTACACATATAAATGGTTAAAATACGAATTTTTTTCACTTTCGCTTCCGGGCCATTTTTCACTCAAAATCCATAGGTGTTAACATAGGAACTTTTTTGCCCATTGGGACAGGGTCGTTAACTCGATCTGAAAAGTTGTTTTCTCGTTTTAGTATCATACCATATCCACTAAAGATTGTCCTAAGCTTAAAATATGGAAGAAAAAATACATTTACTCGTGTCGAAAAGACTTCACAACCTCAACCCTTACGAAAAGACCCTCGTGGAGACACCCGAATGACTATGTGAAAAACCCTTGTTTCGTTCGATGTTTTTCGACGAATCTGTAAGGAAACGCTCAAGTTTAAGAGTCTTACACATATAAATGGTTAAAATACGAATTTGTTTCACTTTCGCTTCTGGGCCATTTTTCACTCAAAATCCATAGGTGTTAACATAGGAACTTTTTGGCCCATTGAGACAGGGTCGTTAACTCGATCTGAAAAGTTGTTTTCTCGTTTTAGTATCATACCATATCCACTAAAGATTGTCCTAAGCTTAAAATATGGAAGAAAAAAAACATTTACTCGTGTCGAAAAGACTTCACAACCTCAACCCTTACGAAAAGACCCTCGTGGAGGCATCCGAATCACTATTTGAAAAACCTTTGTTTCTTTCGATGTTTTTCGACGAATCTGTAAGGAAACGCTCAAGTTAAAGAGTCTTACACATATAAATGGTTAAAATACGAATTTTTTTCACTTTCGCTTCCGGGCCATTTTTCACTCAAAATCCATAGGTGTTAACATAGGAACTTTTTTGCCCATTGGGACAGGGTAGTTAACTCGATGAAAAGTTGTTTTCTCGTTTTAGTATCATACCATATCAACTAAAGATTTTCCTAATCTTAGAATATGGAAGAAAAAATACATTTACTCGTGTCGAAAAGACTTCACAACCTCAACCCTTACGAAAAGACCCTCGTGGAGGCACCCGAATGACTGTGAAAAACCTTTGTTTCTTTCGATGTTTTTCGACGAATCTGTAGGGATACGCTCAAGTTTAAGAGTCTTACACATATAAATGGTTAAAATACGAATTTTTTTCACTTTCGCTTCCGGGCCATTTTTCACTCAAAATCCATAGGTGTTAACATAGGAACTTTTTTGCCCATTGGGACAGGGTCGTTAACTCGATCTGAAAAGTTGTTTTCTCGTTTTAGTATCATACCATATCCACTAAAGATTGTCCTAAGCTTAAAATATGGAAGAAAAAATACATTTACTCGTGTCGAAAAGACTTCACAACCTCAACCCTTACGAAAAGACCCTCGTGGAGGCACCCGAATGACTATGTGAAAAACCTTTATTTCTTTCGATGTTTTTCGACGAATCTGTAAGGAAACCCTCAAGTTTAAGAGTCTTACACATATAAATGGTGAAAATACTAATTTTTTTCCCTTTTGCTTCCGGGCCATTTTTCACTCAAAATCCATAGGTGTTAACATAGGAACTTTTTTGCCCATTGAGACAGGGTCGTTAACTCGATCTGAAAAGTTGTTTTCTCGTTTTAGTATCATACCATATCAACTAAACATTTTCCTAATCTTAGAATATGGAAGAAAAAATACATTTACTCGTGTCGAAAAGACTTCACAACCTCAACCCTTACGAAAAGACCCTCGTGGAGGCACCCGAATGACTATGTGAAAAACCTTTGTTTCTTTCGATGTTTTTTGACGAATCTGTAAGGAAACGCTCAAGTTTAAGAGTCTTACACATATAAATGGTTAAAATACGAATTTTTTTCACTTTCGCTTCCGAGCCATTTTTCACTCAAAATCCATAGGTGTTAACATAGGAACTTTTTTGCCCATTGGGACAGGGTCGTTAACTCGATCTGAAAAGTTGTTTTCTCGTTTTAGTATCATACCATATCCACTAAAGATTGTCCTAAGCTTAAAATATGGAAGAAAAAATACATTTACTCGTGTCGAAAAGACTTCACAACCTCAACCCTTACGAAAAGACCCTCGTGGAGACACCCGAATGACTATGTGAAAAACCTTTGTTTCGTTCGATGTTTTTCGACGAATCTGTAAGGAAACGCTCAAGTTTAAGAGTCTTACACATATAAATGGTTAAAATACGAATTTGTTTCACTTTCGCTTCTGGGCCATTTTTCACTCAAAATCCATAGGTGTTAACATAGGAACTTTTTGGCCCATTGAGACAGGGTCGTTAACTCGATCTGAAAAGTTGTTTTCTCGTTTTAGTATCATACCATATCCACTAAAGATTGTCCTAAGCTTAAAATATGGAAGAAAAAAAACATTTACTCGTGTCGAAAAGACTTCACAACCTCAACCCTTACGAAAAGACCCTCGTGGAGGCATCCGAATCACTATTTGAAAAACCTTTGTTTCTTTCGATGTTTTTCGACGAATCTGTAAGGAAACGCTCAAGTTAAAGAGTCTTACACATAAAAATGGTTAAAATACGAATTTTTTTCACTTTCGCTTCCGGGCCATTTTTCACTCAAAATCCATAGGTGTTAACATAGGAACTTTTTTGCCCATTGAGACAGGGTCGTTAACTCGATGAAAAGTTGTTTTCTCGTTTTAGTATCATACCATATCAACTAAAGATTTTCCTAATCTTAGAATATGGAAGAAAAAATACATTTACTCGTGTCGAAAAGACTTCACAACCTCAACCCTTACGAAAAGACCCTCGTGGAGGCACCCGAATGACTATGTGAAAAACCTTTGTTTCTTTCGATGTTTTTCGACGAATCTGTAGGGATACGCTCAAGTTTAAGAGTCTTACACATATAAATGGTTAAAATACGAATTTTTTTCACTTTCGCTTCCGGGCCATTTTTCACTCAAAATCCATAGGTGTTAACATAGGAACTTTTTTGCCCATTGGGACAGGGTCGTTAACTCGATCTGAAAAGTTGTTTTCTCGTTTTAGTATCATACCATATCCACTAAAGATTGTCCTAAGCTTAAAATATGGAAGAAAAAATACATTTACTCGTGTCGAAAAGACTTCACAACCTCAACCCTTACGAAAAGACCCTCGTGGAGGCACCCGAATGACTATGTGAAAAACCTTTATTTCTTTCGATGTTTTTCGACGAATCTGTAAGGAAACCCTCAAGTTTAAGAGTCTTACACATATAAATGGTGAAAATACTAATTTTTTTCCCTTTTGCTTCCGGGCCATTTTTCACTCAAAATCCATAGGTGTTAACATAGGAACTTTTTTGCCCATTGAGACAGGGTCGTTAACTCGATCTGAAAAGTTATTTTCTCGTTTTAGTATCATACCATATCAACTAAACATTTTCCTAATCTTAGAATATGGAAGAAAAAATACATTTACTCGTGTCGAAAAGACTTCACAACCTCAACCCTTACGAAAAGACCCTCGTGGAGGCACCCGAATGACTATGTGAAAAACCTTTGTTTCTATCGATGTTTTTTGACGAATCTGTAAGGAAACGCTCAAGTTTAAGAGTCTTACACATATAAATGGTTAAAATACGAATTTTTTTCACTTTCGCTTCCGGGCCATTTTTCACTCAAAATCCATAGGTGTTAACATAGGAACTTTTTTGCCCATTGGGACAGGGTCGTTAACTCGATCTGAAAAGTTGTTTTCTCGTTTTAGTATCATACCATATCCACTAAAGATTGTCCTAAGCTTAAAATATGGAAGAAAAAATACATTTACTCGTGTCGAAAAGACTTCACAACCTCAACCCTTACGAAAAGACCCTCGTGGAGGCACCCGAATGACTATGTGAAAAACCTTTGTTTCGTTCGATGTTTTTCGACGAATCTGTAAGGAAACGCTCAAGTTAAAGAGTCTTACACATATAAATGGTTAAAATACGAATTTTTTTCACTTTCGCTTCCGGGCCATTTTTCACTCAAAATCCATAGGTGTTAACATAGGAACTTTTTTGCCCATTGGGACAGGGTCGTTAACTCGATCTGAAAAGTTGTTTTCTCGTTTTAGTATCATACCATATCCACTAAAGATTGTCCTAAGCTTAAAATATGGAAGAAAAAATACATTTACTCGTGTCGAAAAGACTTCACAACCTCAACCCTTACGAAAAGACCCTCGTGGAGACACCCGAATGACTATGTGAAAAACCTTTGTTTCGTTCGATGTTTTTCGACGAATCTGTAAGGAAACGCTCAAGTTAAAGAGTCTTACACATATAAATGGTTAAAATACGAATTTGTTTCACTTTCGCTTCCGGGCCATTTTTCACTCAAAATCCATAGGTGTTAACATAGGAACTTTTTGGCCCATTGAGACAGGGTCGTTAACTCGATCTGAAAAGTTGTTTTCTCGTTTTAGTATCATACCATATCCACTAACGATTGTCCTAAGCTTAAAATATGGAAGAAAAAAAACATTTACTCGTGTCGAAAAGACTTCACAACCTCAACCCTTACGAAAAGACCCTCGTGGAGGCATCCGAATCACTATTTGAAAAACCTTTGTTTCTTTCGATGTTTTTCGACGAATCTGTAAGGAAACGCTCAAGTTAAAGAGTCTTACACATATAAATGGTTAAAATACGAATTTTTTTCACTTTCGCTTCCGGGCCATTTTTCACTCAAAATCCATAGGTGTTAACATAGGAACTTTTTTGCCCATTGGGACAGGGTCGTTAACTCGATCTGAAAAGTTGTTTTCTCGTTTTAGTATCATACCATATCCACTAAAGATTGTCCTAAGCTTAAAATGTGGAAGAAAAAATACATTTACTCATGTCGAAAAGACTTCACAACCTCAACCCTTACGAAAAGACCCTCGTGGAGGCACCCGAATGACTATGTGGAAAACCTTTGTTTCTTTCGATGTTTTTCGACGAATCTGTAAGGAAACACTCAAGTTCAAGAGTCTTACACATATAAATGGTTAAAATACGAATTTGTTTCACTTTCGCTTCCGGGCCATTTTTCACTCAAAATCCATAGGTGTTAACATAGGAACTTTTTTGCCCATTGGGACAGGGTCGTTAACTCGATCTGAAAAGTTGTTTTCTCGTTTTAGTATCATACCATATCCACTAAAGATTGTCCTAAGCTTAAAATATGGAAGAAAAAATACATTTACTCGTGTCGAAAAGACTTCACAACCTCAACCCTTACGAAAAGACCCTCGTGGAGGCATCCGAATCACTATTTGAAAAACCTTTGTTTTTTCGATGTTTTTCGACGAATCTGTAAGGAAACGCTCAAGTTAAAGAGTCTTACACATATAAATGGTTAAAATACGAATTTTTTTCACTTTCGCTTCCGGGCCATTTTTCACTCAAAATCCATAGGTGTTAACATAGGAACTTTTTTGCCCATTGGGACAGGGTAGTTAACTCGATGAAAAGTTGTTTTCTCGTTTTAGTATCATACCATATCCACTAAAGATTGTCCTAAGCTTAAAATATGGAAGAAAAAAAACATTTACTCGTGTCGAAAAGACTTCACAACCTCAACCCTTACGAAAAGTCCCTCGTGGAGGCACCCGAATGACTATGTGAAAAACCTTTGTTTCTTTCGATGTTTTTCGACGAATCTGTAAGGAAACGCTCAAGTTTAAGAGTCTTACACATATAAATGGTTAAAATACGAATTTGTTTCACTTTCGCTTCCGGGCCATTTTTCACTCAAAATCCATAGGAACACATAGGAACTTTTTTGCCCATTGGGACAGGGTCGTTAACTCGATCTGAAAAGTTGTTTTCTTGTTTATGTATCATACCATATCCACTAAAGATTGTCCTAAGCTTAAAATATGGAAGAAAAAAAACATTTACTCGTGTCGAAAAGACTTCACAACCTCAACCCTTACGAAAAGACCCTCGTGGAGGCATCCGAATCACTATTTGAAAAACCTTTGTTTCTTTCGATGTTTTTCGACGAATCTGTAAGGAAACGCTCAAGTTAAAGAGTCTTACACATATAAATGGTTAAAATACGAATTTTTTTCACTTTCGCTTCCGGGCCATTTTTCACTCAAAATCCATAGGTGTTAACATAGGAACTTTTTTGCCCATTGGGACAGGGTAGTTAACTCGATCTGAAAAGTTGTTTTCTCGTTTTAGTATCATACCATATCCACTAAAGATTGTCCTAAGCTTAAAATATGGAAGAAAAAAAACATTTACTCGTGTCGAAAAGACTTCACAACCTCAACCCTTACGAAAAGTCCCTCGTGGAGGCACCCGAATGACTATGTCAAAAACCTTTGTTTCTTTCGATTTTTTTCGACGAATCTGTAAGGAAACGCTCAAGTTTAAGAGTCTTACACATATAAATGGTTAAAATACGAATTTTTTTCACTTTCGCTTCCGGGCCATTTTTCACTCAAAATCCATAGGAACACATAGGAACTTTTTTGCCCATTGGGACAGGGTCGTTAACTCGATCTGAAAAGTTGTTTTCTTGTTTTAGTATCATACCATATCCACTAAAGATTGTCCTAAGCTTAAAATATGGAAGAAAAAATACATTTACTCGTGTCGAAAAGACTTCACAACCTCAACCCTTACGAAAAGACCCTCGTGGAGGCACCCGAATGACTATGTGGAAAACCTTTGTTTCTTTCGATGTTTTTCGACCAATCTGTAAGGAAACACTCAAGTTCAAGAGTCTTACACATATAAATGGTTAAAATACGAATTTTTTTCACTTTCGCTTCCGGGCCATTTTTCACTCAAAATCCATAGGTGTTAACATAGGAACTTTTTTGCCCATTGGGACAGGGTCATTAACTCGATCTGAAAAGTTGTTTTCTCGTTTTAGTATCATACCATATCCACTAAAGATTGTCCTAAGCTTAAAATATGGAAGAAAAAAAACATTTACTCGTGTCGAAAAGACATCACAACCTCAACCCCTACGAAAAGACCCTCGTGGAGGCATCCGAATCACTATTTGAAAAACCTTTGTTTCTTTCGATGTTTTTCGACGAATCTGTAAGGAAACGCTCAAGTTAAAGAGTCTTACACATATAAATGGTTAAAATACGAATTTTTTTCACTTTCGCTTCCGGGCAATTTTTCACTCAAAATCCATAGGTGTTAACATAGGAACTTTTTTGCCCATTGGGACAGGGTCGTTAACTCGATCTGAAAAGTTGTTTTCTCGTTTTAGTATCATACCATATCCACAAAAGATTGTCCTAAGCTTAAAATATGGAAGAAAAAAAACATTTACTCGTGTCGAAAAGACTTCACAACCTCAACCCTTACGAAAAGACCCTCGTGGAGGCATCCGAATCACTATTTGAAAAACCTTTGTTTCTTTCGATGTTTTTCGACGAATCTGTAAGGAAACGCTCAAGTTTAAGAGTCTTACACATATAAATGGTTAAAATACGAATTTTTTTCAATTTCGCTTCCGGGCCATTTTCACTCAAAATCCAAAGGTGTTAACATAGGAACTTTTTTGCCCATTGTGACAGGGTCGTTAACTCGATCTGAAAAGTTGTTTTCTCGTTTTAGTATCATACCATATCCACTAAAGATTGTCCTAAGGTTAAAATATGGAAGAAAAAATACATTTACTCGTGTCGAAAAGACTTCCCAACCTCAACCCTTACGAAAAGACCCTCGTGGAGGCACCCGAATGACTATGTGAAAAACCTTTGTTTCGTTCGATGTTTTTCGACGAATCTGTAAGGAAACGCTCAAGTTAAAGAGTCTTACACATATAAATGGTTAAAATACGAATTTTTTTCACTTTCGCTTCCGGGCCATTTTTCACTCAAAATCCATAGGTGTTAACATAGGAACTTTTTTGCCCATTGGGACAGGGTCGTTAACTCGATCTGAAAAGTTGTTTTCTCGTTTTAGTATCATACCATATCCACTAAAGATTGTCCTAAGCTTAAAATATGGAAGAAAAAATACATTTACTCGTGTCGAAAAGACTTCACAACCTCAACCCTTACGAAAAGACCCTCGTGGAGACACCCGAATGACTATGTGAAAAACCTTTGTTTCGTTCGATGTTTTTCGACGAATCTGTAAGGAAACGCTCAAGTTAAAGAGTCTTACACATATAAATGGTTAAAATACGAATTTGTTTCACTTTCGCTTCCGGGCCATTTTTCACTCAAAATCCATAGGTGTTAACATAGGAACTTTTTGGCCCATTGAGACAGGGTCGTTAACTCGATCTGAAAAGTTGTTTTCTCGTTTTAGTATCATACCATATCCACTAACGATTGTCCTAAGCTTAAAATATGGAAGAAAAAAAACATTTACTCGTGTCGAAAAGACTTCACAACCTCAACCCTTACGAAAAGACCCTCGTGGAGGCATCCGAATCACTATTTGAAAAACCTTTGTTTCTTTCGATGTTTTTCGACGAATCTGTAAGGAAACGCTCAAGTTAAAGAGTCTTACACATATAAATGGTTAAAATACGAATTTTTTTCACTTTCGCTTCCGGGCCATTTTTCACTCAAAATCCATAGGTGTTAACATAGGAACTTTTTTGCCCATTGGGACAGGGTCGTTAACTCGATCTGAAAAGTTGTTTTCTCGTTTTAGTATCATACCATATCCACTAAAGATTGTCCTAAGCTTAAAATGTGGAAGAAAAAATACATTTACTCATGTCGAAAAGACTTCACAACCTCAACCCTTACGAAAAGACCCTCGTGGAGGCACCCGAATGACTATGTGGAAAACCTTTGTTTCTTTCGATGTTTTTCGACGAATCTGTAAGGAAACACTCAAGTTCAAGAGTCTTACACATATAAATGGTTAAAATACGAATTTGTTTCACTTTCGCTTCCGGGCCATTTTTCACTCAAAATCCATAGGTGTTAACATAGGAACTTTTTGGCCCATTGAGACAGGGTCGTTAACTCGATCTGAAAAGTTGTTCTCATTTTAGTATCATACCATATCCACTAAAGATTGTCCTAAGCTTAAAATATGGAAGAAAAAAAACATTTACTCGTGTCGAAAAGACTTCACAACCTCAACCCTTACGAAAAGTCCCTCGTGGAGGCACCCGAATGACTATGTGAAAAACCTTTGTTTCTTTCGATGTTTTTCGACGAATCTGTAAGGAAACGCTCAAGTTTAAGAGTCTTACACATATAAATGGTTAAAATACGAATTTGTTTCACTTTCGCTTCCGGGCCATTTTTCACTCAAAATCCATAGGAACACATAGGAACTTTTTTGCCCATTGGGACAGGGTCGTTAACTCGATCTGAAAAGTTGTTTTCTTGTTTATGTATCATACCATATCCACTAAAGATTGTCCTAAGCTTAAAATATGGAAGAAAAAAAACATTTACTCGTGTCGAAAAGACTTCACAACCTCAACCCTTACGAAAAGACCCTCGTGGAGGCATCCGAATCACTATTTGAAAAACCTTTGTTTCTTTCGATGTTTTTCGACGAATCTGTAAGGAAACGCTCAAGTTAAAGAGTCTTACACATATAAATGGTTAAAATACGAATTTTTTTCACTTTCGCTTCCGGGCCATTTTTCACTCAAAATCCATAGGTGTTAACATAGGAACTTTTTTGCCCATTGGGACAGGGTAGTTAACTCGATCTGAAAAGTTGTTTTCTCGTTTTAGTATCATACCATATCCACTAAAGATTGTCCTAAGCTTAAAATATGGAAGAAAAAAAACATTTACTCGTGTCGAAAAGACTTCACAACCTCAACCCTTACGAAAAGTCCCTCGTGGAGGCACCCGAATGACTATGTCAAAAACCTTTGTTTCTTTCGATTTTTTTCGACGAATCTGTAAGGAAACGCTCAAGTTTAAGAGTCTTACACATATAAATGGTTAAAATACGAATTTGTTTCACTTTCGCTTCCGGGCCATTTTTCACTCAAAATCCATAGGTGTTAACATAGGAACTTTTTGGCCCATTGAGACAGGGTCGTTAACTCGATCTGAAAAGTTGTTCTCATTTTAGTATCATACCATATCCACTAAAGATTGTCCTAAGCTTAAAATATGGAAGAAAAAAAACATTTACTCGTGTCGAAAAGACTTCACAACCTCAACCCTTACGAAAAGACCCTCGTGGAGGCATCCGAATCACTATTTGAAAAACCTTTGTTTTTTCGATGTTTTTCGACGAATCTGTAAGGAAACGCTCAAGTTAAAGAGTCTTACACATATAAATGGTTAAAATACGAATTTTTTTCACTTTCGCTTCCGGGCCATTTTTCACTCAAAATCCATAGGTGTTAACATAGGAACTTTTTTGCCCATTGGGACAGGGTAGTTAACTCGATCTGAAAAGTTGTTTTCTCGTTTTAGTATCATACCATATCCACTAAAGATTGTCGTAAGCTTAAAATATGGAAGAAAAAAAACATTTACTCGTGTCGAAAAGACTTCACAACCTCAACCCTTACGAAAAGTCCCTCGTGGAGGCACCCGAATGACTATGTGAAAAACCTTTGTTTCTTTCGATGTTTTTCGACGAATCTGTAAGGAAACGCTCAAGTTTAAGAGTCTTACACATATAAATGGTTAAAATACGAATTTTTTTCACTTTCGCTTCCGGGCCATTTTTCACTCAAAATCCATAGGAACACATAGGAACTTTTTTGCCCATTGGGACAGGGTCGTTAACTCGATCTGAAAAGTTGTTTTCTTGTTTATGTATCATACCATATCCACTAAAGATTGTCCTAAGCTTAAAATATGGAAGAAAAAAAACATTTACTCGTGTCGAAAAGACTTCACAACCTCAACCCTTACGAAAAGACCCTCGTGGAGGCATCCGAATCACTATTTGAAAAACCTTTGTTTCTTTCGATGTTTTTCGACGAATCTGTAAGGAAACGCTCAAGTTAAAGAGTCTTACACATATAAATGGTTAAAATACGAATTTTTTTCACTTTCGCTTCCGGGCCATTTTTCACTCAAAATCCATAGGTGTTAACATAGGAACTTTTTTGCCCATTGGGACAGGGTAGTTAACTCGATCTGAAAAGTTGTTTTCTCGTTTTAGTATCATACCATATCCACTAAAGATTGTCCTAAGCTTAAAATATGGAAGAAAAAAAACATTTACTCGTGTCGAAAAGACTTCACAACCTCAACCCTTACGAAAAGTCCCTCGTGGAGGCACCCGAATGACTATGTCAAAAACCTTTGTTTCTTTCGATTTTTTTCGGCGAATCTGTAAGGAAACGCTCAAGTTTAAGAGTCTTACACATATAAATGGTTAAAATACGAATTTTTTTCACTTTCGCTTCCGGGCCATTTTTCACTCAAAATCCATAGGAACACATAGGAACTTTTTTGCCCATTGGGACAGGGTCGTTAACTCGATCTGAAAAGTTGTTTTCTTGTTTTAGTATCATACCATATCCACTAAAGATTGTCCTAAGCTTAAAATATGGAAGAAAAAATACATTTACTCGTGTCGAAAAGACTTCACAACCTCAACCCTTACGAAAAGACCCTCGTGGAGGCACCCGAATGACTATGTGGAAAACCTTTGTTTCTTTCGATGTTTTTCGACCAATCTGTAAGGAAACACTCAAGTTCAAGAGTCTTACACATATAAATGGTTAAAATACGAATTTTTTTCACTTTCGCTTCCGGACCATTTTTCACTCAAAATCCATAGGTGTTAACATAGGAACTTTTTTGCCCATTGGGACAGGGTCGTTAACTCGATCTGAAAAGTTGTTTTCTTGTTTTAGTATCATACCATATCCACTAAAGATTGTCCTAAGCTTAAAATATGGAAGAAAAAATACATTTACTCGTGTCGAAAAGACTTCACAACCTCAACCCTTACGAAAAGACCCTCGTGGAGGCACCCGAATGACTATGTGGAAAACCTTTGTTTCTTTCGATGTTTTTCGACCAATCTGTAAGGAAACGCTCAAGTTCAAGAGTCTTACACATATAAATGGTTAAAATACGAATTTTTTTCACTTTCGCTTCCGGACCATTTTTCACTCAAAATCCATAGGTGTTAACATAGGAACTTTTTTGCCCATTGGGACAGGGTCGTTAACTCGATCTGAAAAGTTGTTTTCTCGTTTTAGTATCATACCATATCCACAAAAGATTGTCCTAAGCTTAAAATATGGAAGAAAAAAAACATTTACTCGTGTCGAAAAGACTTCACAACCTCAACCCTTACGAAAAGACCCTCGTGGAGGCATCCGAATCACTATTTGAAAAACCTTTGTTTCTTTCGATGTTTTTCGACGAATCTGTAAGGAAACGCTCAAGTTTAAGAGTCTTACACATATAAATGGTTAAAATACGAATTTTTTTCAATTTCGCTTCCGGGCCATTTTCACTCAAAATCCAAAGGTGTTAACATAGGAACTTTTTTGCCCATTGGGACAGGGTCGTTAACTCGATCTGAAAAGTTGTTTTCTCGTTTTAGTATCATACCATATCCACAAAAGATTGTCCTAAGCTTAAAATATGGAAGAAAAAAAACATTTACTCGTGTCGAAAAGACTTCACAACCTCAACCCTTACGAAAAGACCCTCGTGGAGGCATCCGAATCACTATTTGAAAAACCTTTGTTTCTTTCGATGTTTTTCGACGAATCTGTAAGGAAACGCTCAAGTTAAAGAGTCTTACACATATAAATGGTTAAAATACGAATTTTTTTCACTTTCGCTTCCGGGCAATTTTTCACTCAAAATCCATAGGTGTTAACATAGGAACTTTTTTGCCCATTGGGACAGGGTCGTTAACTCGATCTGAAAAGTTGTTTTCTCGTTTTAGTATCATACCATATCCACAAAAGATTGTCCTAAGCTTAAAATATGGAAGAAAAAAAACATTTACTCGTGTCGAAAAGACTTCACAACCTCAACCCTTACGAAAAGACCCTCGTGGAGGCATCCGAATCACTATTTGAAAAACCTTTGTTTCTTTCGATGTTTTTCGACGAATCTGTAAGGAAACGCTCAAGTTTAAGAGTCTTACACATATAAATGGTTAAAATACGAATTTTTTTCAATTTCGCTTCCGGGCCATTTTCACTCAAAATCCAAAGGTGTTAACATAGGAACTTTTTTGCCCATTGTGACAGGGTCGTTAACTCGATCTGAAAAGTTGTTTTCTCGTTTTAGTATCATACCATATCCACTAAAGATTGTCCTAAGGTTAAAATATGGAAGAAAAAATACATTTACTCGTGTCGAAAAGACTTCCCAACCTCAACCCTTACGAAAAGACCCTCGTGGAGGCACCCGAATTTCTATGTGAAAGACCTTTGTTTCTTTCGATGTTTTTCGACGAATCTGTAAGGAAACGCTCAAGTTTAAGAGTCTTACACATATAAATGGTTAAAATACGAATTTTTTTCAATTTCGCTTCCGGGCCATTTTCACTCAAAATCCAAAGGTGTTAACATAGGAACTTTTTTGCCCATTGTGACAGGGTCGTTAACTCGATCTGAAAAGTTGTTTTCTCGTTTTAGTATCATACCATATCCACTAAAGATTGTCCTAAGGTTAAAATATGGAAGAAAAAATACATTTACTCGTGTCGAAAAGACTTCCCAACCTCAACCCTTACGAAAAGACCCTCGTGGAGGCACCCGAATGACTATGTGAAAAACCTTTGTTTCGTTCGATGTTTTTCGACGAATCTGTAAGGAAACGCTCAAGTTAAAGAGTCTTACACATATAAATGGTTAAAATACGAATTTTTTTCACTTTCGCTTCCGGGCCATTTTTCACTCAAAATCCATAGGTGTTAACATAGGAACTTTTTTGCCCATTGGGACAGGGTCGTTAACTCGATCTGAAAAGTTGTTTTCTCGTTTTAGTATCATACCATATCCACTAAAGATTGTCCTAAGCTTAAAATATGGAAGAAAAAATACATTTACTCGTGTCGAAAAGACTTCACAACCTCAACCCTTACGAAAAGACCCTCGTGGAGACACCCGAATGACTATGTGAAAAACCTTTGTTTCGTTCGATGTTTTTCGACGAATCTGTAAGGAAACGCTCAAGTTAAAGAGTCTTACACATATAAATGGTTAAAATACGAATTTGTTTCACTTTCGCTTCCGGGCCATTTTTCACTCAAAATCCATAGGTGTTAACATAGGAACTTTTTGGCCCATTGAGACAGGGTCGTTAACTCGATCTGAAAAGTTGTTTTCTCGTTTTAGTATCATACCATATCCACTAACGATTGTCCTAAGCTTAAAATATGGAAGAAAAAAAACATTTACTCGTGTCGAAAAGACTTCACAACCTCAACCCTTACGAAAAGACCCTCGTGGAGGCATCCGAATCACTATTTGAAAAACCTTTGTTTCTTTCGATGTTTTTCGACGAATCTGTAAGGAAACGCTCAAGTTAAAGAGTCTTACACATATAAATGGTTAAAATACGAATTTTTTTCACTTTCGCTTCCGGGCCATTTTTCACTCAAAATCCATAGGTGTTAACATAGGAACTTTTTTGCCCATTGGGACAGGGTAGTTAACTCGATCTGAAAAGTTGTTTTCTCGTTTTAGTATCATACCATATCCACTAAAGATTGTCCTAAGCTTAAAATATGGAAGAAAAAAAACATTTACTCGTGTCGAAAAGACTTCACAACCTCAACCCTTACGAAAAGTCCCTCGTGGAGGCACCCGAATGACTATGTCAAAAACCTTTGTTTCTTTCGATTTTTTTCGGCGAATCTGTAAGGAAACGCTCAAGTTTAAGAGTCTTACACATATAAATGGTTAAAATACGAATTTTTTTCACTTTCGCTTCCGGGCCATTTTTCACTCAAAATCCATAGGAACACATAGGAACTTTTTTGCCCATTGGGACAGGGTCGTTAACTCGATCTGAAAAGTTGTTTTCTTGTTTTAGTATCATACCATATCCACTAAAGATTGTCCTAAGCTTAAAATATGGAAGAAAAAATACATTTACTCGTGTCGAAAAGACTTCACAACCTCAACCCTTACGAAAAGACCCTCGTGGAGGCACCCGAATGACTATGTGGAAAACCTTTGTTTCTTTCGATGTTTTTCGACCAATCTGTAAGGAAACACTCAAGTTCAAGAGTCTTACACATATAAATGGTTAAAATACGAATTTTTTTCACTTTCGCTTCCGGACCATTTTTCACTCAAAATCCATAGGTGTTAACATAGGAACTTTTTTGCCCATTGGGACAGGGTCGTTAACTCGATCTGAAAAGTTGTTTTCTCGTTTTAGTATCATACCATATCCACAAAAGATTGTCCTAAGCTTAAAATATGGAAGAAAAAAAACATTTACTCGTGTCGAAAAGACTTCACAACCTCAACCCTTACGAAAAGACCCTCGTGGAGGCATCCGAATCACTATTTGAAAAACCTTTGTTTCTTTCGATGTTTTTCGACGAATCTGTAAGGAAACGCTCAAGTTTAAGAGTCTTACACATATAAATGGTTAAAATACGAATTTTTTTCAATTTCGCTTCCGGGCCATTTTCACTCAAAATCCAAAGGTGTTAACATAGGAACTTTTTTGCCCATTGGGACAGGGTCGTTAACTCGATCTGAAAAGTTGTTTTCTCGTTTTACTATCATACCATATCCACAAAAGATTGTCCTAAGCTTAAAATATGGAAGAAAAAAAACATTTACTCGTGTCGAAAAGACTTCACAACCTCAACCCTTACGAAAAGACCCTCGTGGAGGCATCCGAATCACTATTTGAAAAACCTTTGTTTCTTTCGATGTTTTTCGACGAATCTGTAAGGAAACGCTCAAGTTAAAGAGTCTTACACATATAAATGGTTAAAATACGAATTTTTTTCACTTTCGCTTCCGGGCAATTTTTCACTCAAAATCCATAGGTGTTAACATAGGAACTTTTTTGCCCATTGGGACAGGGTCGTTAACTCGATCTGAAAAGTTGTTTTCTCGTTTTAGTATCATACCATATCCACAAAAGATTGTCCTAAGCTTAAAATATGGAAGAAAAAAAACATTTACTCGTGTCGAAAAGACTTCACAACCTCAACCCTTACGAAAAGACCCTCGTGGAGGCATCCGAATCACTATTTGAAAAACCTTTGTTTCTTTCGATGTTTTTCGACGAATCTGTAAGGAAACGCTCAAGTTTAAGAGTCTTACACATATAAATGGTTAAAATACGAATTTTTTTCAATTTCGCTTCCGGGCCATTTTCACTCAAAATCCAAAGGTGTTAACATAGGAACTTTTTTGCCCATTGTGACAGGGTCGTTAACTCGATCTGAAAAGTTGTTTTCTCGTTTTAGTATCATACCATATCCACTAAAGATTGTCCTAAGCTTAAAATATGGAAGAAAAAATACATTTACTCGTGTCGAAAAGACTTCCCAACCTCAACCCTTACGAAAAGACCCTCGTGGAGGCACCCGAATTTCTATGTGAAAGACCTTTGTTTCTTTCGATGTTTTTCGACGAATCTGTAAGGAAACGCTCAAGTTTAAGAGTCTTACACATATAAATTTTTAAAATACGAATTTTTTTCACTTTCGCTTCCGGGCCATTTTTCACTCAAAATCCATAGGTGTTAACATAGGAACTTTTTTGCCCATTGTGACAGGGTCGTTAACTCGATCTGAAAAGTTGTTTTCTCGTTTTAGTATCATACCATATCCACTAAAGATTGTCCTAAGGTTAAAATATGGAAGAAAAAATACATTTACTCGTGTCGAAAAGACTTCCCAACCTCAACCCTTACGAAAAGACCCTCGTGGAGGCACCCGAATTTCTATGTGAAAGACCTTTGTTTCTTTCGATGTTTTTCGACGAATCTGTAAGGAAACGCTCAAGTTTAAGAGTCTTACACATATAAATGGTTAAAATACGAATTTTTTTCACTTTCGCTTCCGGGCCATTTTTCACTCAAAATCCATAGGTGTTAACATAGGAACTTTTTTGCCCATTGGGACAAGGTCGTTAACTCGATCTGAAAAGTTGTTTTCTCGTTTTAGTATCATACCATATCCACTAAAGATTGTCCTAAGCTTAAAATATGGAAGAAAAAAAACATTTACTCGTGTCGAAAAGACTTCACAACCTCAACCCTTACGAAAAGACCCTCGTGGAGGCATCCGAATCACTATTTGAAATACCTTTGTTTCTTTCGATGTTTTTCGACGAATCTGTAAGGAAACGCTCAAGTTAAAGAGTCTTACACATATAAATGGTTAAAATACGAATTTTTTTCACTTTCGCTTCCGGACCATTTTTCACTCAAAATCCATAGGTGTTAACATAGGAACTTTTTTGCCCATTGGGACAGGGTCGTTAACTCGATCTGAAAAGTTGTTTTCTCATTTTAGTATCATACCATATCCACAAAAGATTGTCCTAAGCTTAAAATATGGAAGAAAAAAAACATTTACTCGTGTCGAAAAGACTTCACAACCTCAACCCTTACGAAAAGACCCTCGTGGAGGCATCCGAATCACTATTTGAAAAACTTTTGTTTCTTTCGATGTTTTTCGACGAATCTGTAAGGAAACGCTCAAGTTAAAGAGTCTTACACATATAAATGGTTAAAATACGAATTTTTTTCACTTTCGCTTCCGGGCCATTTTTCACTCAAAATCCATAGGTGTTAACATAGGAACTTTTTTGCCCATTGGGACAGGGTCGTTAACTCGATCTGAAAAGTTGTTTTCTCGTTTTAGTATCATACCATATCCACAAAAGATTGTCCTAAGCTTAAAATATGGAAGAAAAAAAACATTTACTCGTGTCGAAAAGACTTCACAACCTCAACCCTTACGAAAAGACCCTCGTGGAGGCATCCGAATCACTATTTGAAAAACCTTTGTTTCTTTCGATGTTTATCGACGAATCTGTAAGGAAACGCTCAAGTTTAAGAGTCTTACACATATAAATGGTTAAAATACGAATTTTTTTCAATTTCGCTTCCGGGCCATTTTCACTCAAAATCCAAAGGTGTTAACATAGGAACTTTTTTGCCCATTGTGACAGGGTCGTTAACTCGATCTGAAAAGTTGTTTTCTCGTTTTAGTATCATACCATATCCACTAAAGATTGTCCTAAGGTTAAAATATGGAAGAAAAAATACATTTACTCGTGTCGAAAAGACTTCCCAACCTCAACCCTTACGAAAAGACCCTCGTGGAGGCACCCGAATGACTATGTGAAAAACCTTTGTTTCGTTCGATGTTTTTCGACGAATCTGTAAGGAAACGCTCAAGTTAAAGAGTCTTACACATATAAATGGTTAAAATACGAATTTTTTTCACTTTCGCTTCCGGGCCATTTTTCACTCAAAATCCATAGGTGTTAACATAGGAACTTTTTTGCCCATTGGGACAGGGTCGTTAACTCGATCTGAAAAGTTGTTTTCTCGTTTTAGTATCATACCATATCCACTAAAGATTGTCCTAAGCTTAAAATATGGAAGAAAAAATACATTTACTCGTGTCGAAAAGACTTCACAACCTCAACCCTTACGAAAAGACCCTCGTGGAGACACCCGAATGACTATGTGAAAAACCTTTGTTTCGTTCGATGTTTTTCGACGAATCTGTAAGGAAACGCTCAAGTTAAAGAGTCTTACACATATAAATGGTTAAAATACGAATTTGTTTCACTTTCGCTTCCGGGCCATTTTTCACTCAAAATCCATAGGTGTTAACATAGGAACTTTTTGGCCCATTGAGACAGGGTCGTTAACTCGATCTGAAAAGTTGTTTTCTCGTTTTAGTATCATACCATATCCACTAACGATTGTCCTAAGCTTAAAATATGGAAGAAAAAAAACATTTACTCGTGTCGAAAAGACTTCACAACCTCAACCCTTACGAAAAGACCCTCGTGGAGGCATCCGAATCACTATTTGAAAAACCTTTGTTTCTTTCGATGTTTTTCGACGAATCTGTAAGGAAACGCTCAAGTTAAAGAGTCTTACACATATAAATGGTTAAAATACGAATTTTTTTCACTTTCGCTTCCGGGCCATTTTTCACTCAAAATCCATAGGTGTTAACATAGGAACTTTTTTGCCCATTGGGACAGGGTCGTTAACTCGATCTGAAAAGTTGTTTTCTCGTTTTAGTATCATACCATATCCACTAAAGATTGTCCTAAGCTTAAAATGTGGAAGAAAAAATACATTTACTCATGTCGAAAAGACTTCACAACCTCAACCCTTACGAAAAGACCCTCGTGGAGGCACCCGAATGACTATGTGGAAAACCTTTGTTTCTTTCGATGTTTTTCGACGAATCTGTAAGGAAACACTCAAGTTCAAGAGTCTTACACATATAAATGGTTAAAATACGAATTTGTTTCACTTTCGCTTCCGGGCCATTTTTCACTCAAAATCCATAGGTGTTAACATAGGAACTTTTTGGCCCATTGAGACAGGGTCGTTAACTCGATCTGAAAAGTTGTTCTCATTTTAGTATCATACCATATCCACTAAAGATTGTCCTAAGCTTAAAATATGGAAGAAAAAAAACATTTACTCGTGTCGAAAAGACTTCACAACCTCAACCCTTACGAAAAGACCCTCGTGGAGGCATCCGAATCACTATTTGAAAAACCTTTGTTTTTTCGATGTTTTTCGACGAATCTGTAAGGAAACGCTCAAGTTAAAGAGTCTTACACATATAAATGGTTAAAATATGAATTTTTTTCACTTTCGCTTCCGGGCCATTTTTCACTCAAAATCCATAGGTGTTAACATAGGAACTTTTTTGCCCATTGGGACAGGGTAGTTAACTCGATCTGAAAAGTTGTTTTCTCGTTTTAGTATCATACCATATCCACTAAAGATTGTCCTAAGCTTAAAATATGGAAGAAAAAAAACATTTACTCGTGTCGAAAAGACTTCACAACCTCAACCCTTACGAAAAGTCCCTCGTGGAGGCACCCGAATGACTATTTGAAATACCTTTGTTTCTTTCGATGTTTTTCGACGAATCTGTAAGGAAACGCTCAAGTTTAAGAGTCTTACACATATAAATGGTTAAAATACGAATTTTTTTCACTTTCGCTTCCGGGCCATTTTTCACTCAAAATCCATAGGAACACATAGGAACTTTTTTGCCCATTGGGACAGGGTCGTTAACTCGATCTGAAAAGTTGTTTTCTTGTTTATGTATCATACCATATCCACTAAAGATTGTCCTAAGCTTAAAATATGGAAGAAAAAAAACATTTACTCGTGTCGAAAAGACTTCACAACCTCAACCCTTACGAAAAGACCCTCGTGGAGGCATCCGAATCACTATTTGAAAAACCTTTGTTTCTTTCGATGTTTTTCGACGAATCTGTAAGGAAACGCTCAAGTTAAAGAGTCTTACACATATAAATGGTTAAAATACGAATTTTTTTCACTTTCGCTTCCGGGCCATTTTTCACTCAAAATCCATAGGTGTTAACATAGGAACTTTTTTGCCCATTGGGACAGGGTAGTTAACTCGATCTGAAAAGTTGTTTTCTCGTTTTAGTATCATACCATATCCACTAAAGATTGTCCTAAGCTTAAAATATCGAAGAAAAAAAACATTTACTCGTGTCGAAAAGACTTCACAACCTCAACCCTTACGAAAAGTCCCTCGTGGAGGCACCCGAATGACTATGTCAAAAACCTTTGTTTCTTTCGATTTTTTTCGACGAATCTGTAAGGAAACGCTCAAGTTTAAGAGTCTTACACATATAAATGGTTAAAATACGAATTTTTTTCACTTTCGCTTCCGGGCCATTTTTCACTCAAAATCCATAGGAACACATAGGAACTTTTTTGCCCATTGGGACAGGGTCGTTAACTCGATCTGAAAAGTTGTTTTCTTGTTTTAGTATCATACCATATCCACTAAAGATTGTCCTAAGCTTAAAATATGGAAGAAAAAATACATTTACTCGTGTCGAAAAGACTTCACAACCTCAACCCTTACGAAAAGACCCTCGTGGAGGCACCCGAATGACTATGTGGAAAACCTTTGTTTCTTTCGATGTTTTTCGACCAATCTGTAAGGAAACACTCAAGTTCAAGAGTCTTACACATATAAATGGTTAAAATACGAATTTTTTTCACTTTCGCTTCCGGGCCATTTTTCACTCAAAATCCATAGGTGTTAACATAGGAACTTTTTTGCCCATTGGGACAGGGTCATTAACTCGATCTGAAAAGTTGTTTTCTCGTTTTAGTATCATACCATATCCACTAAAGATTGTCCTAAGCTTAAAATATGGAAGAAAAAAAACATTTACTCGTGTCGAAAAGACATCACAACCTCAACCCTTACGAAAAGACCCTCGTGGAGGCATCCGAATCACTATTTGAAAAACCTTTGTTTCTTTCGATGTTTTTCGACGAATCTGTAAGGAAACGCTCAAGTTAAAGAGTCTTACACATATAAATGGTTAAAATACGAATTTTTTTCACTTTCGCTTCCGGGCCATTTTTCACTCAAAATCCATAGGTGTTAACATAGGAACTTTTTTGCCCATTGGGACAGGGTCGTTAACTCGATCTGAAAAGTTGTTTTCTCGTTTTAGTATCATACCATATCCACAAAAGATTGTCCTAAGCTTAAAATATGGAAGAAAAAAAACATTTACTCGTGTCGAAAAGACTTCACAACCTCAACCCTTACGAAAAGACCCTCGTGGAGGCATCCGAATCACTATTTGAAAAACCTTTGTTTCTTTCGATGTTTTTCGACGAATCTGTAAGGAAACGCTCAAGTTTAAGAGTCTTACACATATAAATGGTTAAAATACGAATTTTTTTCAATTTCGCTTCCGGGCCATTTTCACTCAAAATCCAAAGGTGTTAACATAGGAACTTTTTTGCCCATTGTGACAGGGTCGTTAACTCGATCTGAAAAGTTGTTTTCTCGTTTTAGTATCATACCATATCCACTAAATATTGTCCTAAGGTTAAAATATGGAAGAAAAAATACATTTACTCGTGTCGAAAAGACTTCCCAACCTCAACCCTTACGAAAAGACCCTCGTGGAGGCACCCGAATTTCTATGTGAAAGACCTTTGTTTCTTTCGATGTTTTTCGACGAATCTGTAAGGAAACGCTCAAGTTTAAGAGTCTTACACATATAAATGGTTAAAATACGAATTTTTTTCACTTTCGCTTCCGGGCCATTTTTCACTCAAAATCCATAGGTGTTAACATAGGAACTTTTTTGACCATTGGGACAAGGTCGTTAACTCGATCTGAAAAGTTGTTTTCTCGTTTTAGTATCATACCATATCCACTAAAGATTGTCCTAAGCTTAAAATATGGAAGAAAAAAAACATTTACTCGTGTCGAAAAGACTTCACAACCTCAACCCTTACGAAAAGACCCTCGTGGAGGCATCCGAATCACTATTTGAAATACCTTTGTTTCTTTCGATGTTTTTCGACGAATCTGTAAGGAAACGCTCAAGTTAAAGAGTCTTACACATATAAATGGTTAAAATACGAATTTTTTTCACTTTCGCTTCCGGACCATTTTTCACTCAAAATCCATAGGTGTTAACATAGGAACTTTTTTGCCCATTGGGACAGGGTCGTTAACTCGATCTGAAAAGTTGTTTTCTCGTTTTAGTATCATACCATATCCACAAAAGATTGTCCTAAGCTTAAAATATGGAAGAAAAAAAACATTTACTCGTGTCGAAAAGACTTCACAACCTCAACCCTTACGAAAAGACCCTCGTGGAGGCATCCGAATCACTATTTGAAAAACTTTTGTTTCTTTCGATGTTTTTCGACGAATCTGTAAGGAAACGCTCAAGTTAAAGAGTCTTACACATATAAATGGTTAAAATACGAATTTTTTTCACTTTCGCTTCCGGGCCATTTTTCACTCAAAATCCATAGGTGTTAACATAGGAACTTTTTTGCCCATTGGGACAGGGTCGTTAACTCGATCTGAAAAGTTGTTTTCTCGTTTTAGTATCATACCATATCCACAAAAGATTGTCCTAAGCTTAAAATATGGAAGAAAAAAAACATTTACTCGTGTCGAAAAGACTTCACAACCTCAACCCTTACGAAAAGACCCTCGTGGAGGCATCCGAATCACTATTTGAAAAACCTTTGTTTCTTTCGATTTTTTTCGACGAATCTGTAAGGAAACGCTCAAGTTTAAGAGTCTTACACATATAAATGGTTAAAATACGAATTTTTTTCAATTTCGCTTCCGGGCCATTTTCACTCAAAATCCAAAGGTGTTAACATAGGAACTTTTTTGCCCATTGTGACAGGGTCGTTAACTCGATCTGAAAAGTTGTTTTCTCGTTTTAGTATCATACCATATCCACTAAAGATTGTCCTAAGGTTAAAATATGGAAGAAAAAATACATTTACTCGTGTCGAAAAGACTTCCCAACCTCAACCCTTACGAAAAGACCCTCGTGGAGGCACCCGAATTTCTATGTGAAAGACCTTTGTTTCTTTCGATGTTTTTCGACGAATCTGTAAGGAAACGCTCAAGTTTAAGAGTCTTACACATATAAATGGTTAAAATACGAATTTTTTTCAATTTCGCTTCCGGGCCATTTTCACTCAAAATCCAAAGGTGTTAACATAGGAACTTTTTTGCCCATTGTGACAGGGTCGTTAACTCGATCTGAAAAGTTGTTTTCTCGTTTTAGTATCATACCATATCCACTAAAGATTGTCCTAAGGTTAACATATGGAAGAAAAAATACATTTACTCGTGTCGAAAAGACTTCCCAACCTCAACCCTTACGAAAAGACCCTCGTGGAGGCACCCGAATTTCTATGTGAAAGACCTTTGTTTCTTTCGATGTTTTTCGACGAATCTGTAAGGAAACGCTCAAGTTTAAGAGTCTTACACATATAAATGGTTAAAATACGAATTTTTTTCACTTTCGCTTCCGGGCCATTTTTCACTCAAAATCCATAGGTCATAGGAACTTTTTTGCCCATTGGGACAGGGTCGTTAACTCGATCTGAAAAGTTGTTTTCTCGTTTTAGTATCATACCATATCCACTAAAGATTGTCCTAAGCTTAAAATATGGAAGAAAAAAAACATTTACTCGTGTCGAAAAGACTTCACAACCTCAACCCTTACGAAAAGACCCTCGTGGAGGCATCCGAATCACTATTTGAAAAACCTTTGTTTCTTTCGATGTTTTTCGACGAATCTGTAAGGAAACGCTCAAGTTAAAGAGTCTTACACATATAAATGGTTAAAATACGAATTTTTTTCACTTTCGCTTCCGGGCCATTTTTCACTCAAAATCCATAGGTGTTAACATAGGAACTTTTTTGCCCATTGGGACAGGGTCGTTAACTCGATCTGAAAAGTTGTTTTCTCGTTTTAGTATCATACCATATCCACAAAAGATTGTCCTAAGCTTAAAATATGGAAGAAAAAAAACATTTACTCGTGTCGAAAAGACTTCACAACCTCAACCCTTACGAAAAGACCCTCGTGGAGGCATCCGAATCACTATTTGAAAAACCTTTGTTTCTTTCGATGTTTTTCGACGAATCTGTAAGGAAACGCTCAAGTTAAAGAGTCTTACACATATAAATGGTTAAAATACGAATTTTTTTCACTTTCGCTTCCGGGCCATTTTTCACTCAAAATCCATAGGTGTTAACATAGGAACTTTTTTGCCCATTGGGACAGGGTCGTTAACTCGATCTGAAAAGTTGTTTTCTCGTTTTAGTATCATACCATATCCACTAAAGATTGTCCTAAGCCTAAAATATGGAAGAAAAAAAACATTTACTCGTGTCGAAAAGACTTCACAACCTCAACCCTAACGAAAAGACCCTCGTGGAGGCATCCGAATCACTATTTGAAAAACCTTTGTTTCTTTCGATGTTTTTCGATGAATCTGTAAGGAAACGCTCAAGTTTAAGAGTCTTACACATATAAATGGTTAAAATACGAATTTTTTTCACTTTCGCTTCCGGGCCATTTTTCACTCAAAATCCATAGGTGTTAACATAGGAACTTTTTTGCCCATTGGGACAGGGTCGTTAACTCGATCTGAAAAGTTGTTTTCTCGTTTTAGTATCATACCATATCCACTAAAGATTGTCCTAAGCTTAAAATATGGAAGAAAAAAAACATTTACTCGTGTCGAAAAGACTTCACAACCTCAACCCTTACGAAAAGACCCTCGTGTAGGCATCCGAATCACTATTTGAAAAACCTTTGTTTCTTTCGATGTTTTTCGACGAATCTGTAAGAAAACGCTCAAGTTAAAGAGTCTTACACATATAAATGGTTAAAATACGAATTTTTTTCACTTTCGCTTCCGGGCCATTTTTCACTCAAAATCCATAGGTACATAGGAACTTTTTTGCCCATTGGGACAGGGTAGTTAACTCGATGAAAAGTTGTTTTCTCGTTTTAGTATCATACCATATCCACTAAAGATTGTCCTAAGCTTAAAATATGGAAGAAAAAAAACATTTACTCGTGTCGAAAAGACTTCACAACCTCAACCCTTACGAAAAGTCCCTCGTGGAGGCACCCGAATGACTATGTGAAAAACCTTTGTTTCTTTCGATGTTTTTCGACGAATCTGTAAGGAAACGCTCAAGTTTAAGAGTCTTACACATATAAATGGTTAAAATACGAATTTTTTTCGCTTTCGCTTCCGGGCCATTTTTCACTCAAAATCCATAGGAACACATAGAAACTTTTTTGCCCATTGGGACAGGGTCGTTAACTCGATCTGAAAAGTTGTTTTCTTGTTTATGTATCATACCATATCCACTAAAGATTGTCCTAAGCTTAAAATATGGAAGAAAAAAAACATTTACTCGTGTCGAAAAGACTTCACAACCTCAACCCTTACGAAAAGTCCCTCGTGGAGGCACCCGAATGACTATGTGAAAAACCTTTGTTTCTTTCGATGTTTTTCGACGAATCTGTAAGGAAACGCTCAAGTTTAAGAGTCTTACACATATAAATGGTTAAAATACGAATTTTTTTCACTTTCGCTTCCGGGCCATTTTTCACTCAAAATCCATAGGAACACATAGAAACTTTTTTGCCCATTGGGACAGGGTCGTTAACTCGATCTGAAAAGTTGTTTTCTTGTTTATGTATCATACCATATCCACTAAAGATTGTCCTAAGCTTAAAATATGGAAGAAAAAAAACATTTACTCGTGTCGAAAAGACTTCACAACCTCAACCCTTACGAAAAGTCCCTCGTGGAGGCACCCGAATGACTATGTGAAAAACCTTTGTTTCTTTCGATGTTTTTCGACGAATCTGTAAGGAAACGCTCAAGTTTAAGAGTCTTACACATATAAATGGTTAAAATACGAATTTTTTTCACTTTCGCTTCCGGGCCATTTTTCACTCAAAATCCATAGGAACACATAGAAACTTTTTTGCCCATTGGGACAGGGTCGTTAACTCGATCTGAAAAGTTGTTTTCTTGTTTATGTATCATACCATATCCACTAAAGATTGTCCTAAGCTTAAAATATGGAAGAAAAAAAACATTTACTCGTGTCGAAAAGACTTCACAACCTCAACCCTTACGAAAAGTCCCTCGTGGAGGCACCCGAATGACTATGTGAAAAACCTTTGTTTCTTTCGATGTTTTTCGACGAATCTGTAAGGAAACGCTCAAGTTTAAGAGTCTTACACATATAAATGGTTAAAATACGAATTTTTTTCACTTTCGCTTCCGGGCCATTTTTCACTCAAAATCCATAGGAACACATAGAAACTTTTTTGCCCATTGGGACAGGGTCGTTAACTCGATCTGAAAAGTTGTTTTCTTGTTTATGTATCATACCATATCCACTAAAGATTGTCCTAAGCTTAAAATATGGAAGAAAAAATACATTTACTCGTGTCGAAAAGACTTCACAACCTCAACCCTTACGAAAAGACCCTCGTGGAGGCACCCGAATGACTATGTGGAAAACCTTTGTTTCTTTCGATGTTTTTCGACGAATCTGTAAGGAAACACTCAAGTTCCAGAGTCTTACACATATAAATGGTTAAAATACGAATTTTTTTCACTTTCGCTTCCGGGCCATTTTTCACTCAAAATCCATAGGTGTTAACATAGGAACTTTTTTGCCCATTGGGACAGGGTCATTAACTCGATCTGAAAAGTTGTTTTCTCGTTTTAGTATCATACCATATCCACTAAAGATTGTCCTAAGCTTAAAATATGGAAGAAAAAAAAACATTTACTCGTGTCGAAAAGACATCACAACCTCAACCCTTACGAAAAGACCCTCGTGGAGGCATCCGAATCACTATTTGAAAAACCTTTGTTTCTTTCGATGTTTTTCGACGAATCTGTAAGGAAACGCTCAAGTTTATGAGTCTTACACATATAAATTGTTAAAATACGAATTTTTTTCACTTTCGCTTCCGGGCCATTTTTCACTCAAAATCCATAGGTGTTAACATAGGAACTTTTTTGCCCATTGGGACAGGGTAGTTAACTCGATGAAAAGTTGTTTTCTCGTTTTAGTATCATACCATATCCACTAAAGATTGTACTAAGCTTAAAATATGGAAGAAAAAAAACATTTACTCGTGTCGAAAAGACTTCACAACCTCAACCCTTACGAAAAGACCCTCGTGGAGGCATCCGAATCACTATTTGAAAAACCTTTGTTTCTTTCGATGTTTTTCGACGAATCTGTAAGGAAACGCTCAAGTTTAAGAGTCTTACACATATAAATGGTTAAAAATACGAATTTTTTTCACTTTCGCTTCCGGGCCATTTTTCACTCAAAATCCATAGGTGTTAACATAGGAACTTTTTTGCCCATTGGGACAGGGTCGTTAACTCGATCTGAAAAGTTGTTTTCTCGTTTTAGTATCATACCATATCCACAAAAGATTGTCCAAAGCTTAAAATATGGAAGAAAAAAAACATTTACTCGTGTCGAAAAGACTTCACAACCTCAACCCTTACGAAAAGTCCCTCGTGGAGGCACCCGAATGACTATGTGAAAAACCTTTGTTTCTTTCGATGTTTTTCGACGAATCTGTAAGGAAACGCTCAAGTTTAAGAGTCTTACACATATAAATGGTTAAAATACGAATTTTTTTCACTTTCGCTTCCGGGCCATTTTTCACTCAAAATCCATAGGAACACATAGAAACTTTTTTGCCCATTGGGACAGGGTCGTTAACTCGATCTGAAAAGTTGTTTTCTTGTTTATGTATCATACCATATCCACTAAAGATTGTCCTAAGCTTAAAATATGGAAGAAAAAAAACATTTACTCGTGTCGAAAAGACTTCACAACCTCAACCCTTACGAAAAGTCCCTCGTGGAGGCACCCGAATGACTATGTGAAAAACCTTTGTTTCTTTCGATGTTTTTCGACGAATCTGTAAGGAAACGCTCAAGTTTAAGAGTCTTACACATATAAATGGTTAAAATACGAATTTTTTTCACTTTCGCTTCCGGGCCATTTTTCACTCAAAATCCATAGGAACACATAGAAACTTTTTTGCCCATTGGGACAGGGTCGTTAACTCGATCTGAAAAGTTGTTTTCTTGTTTATGTATCATACCATATCCACTAAAGATTGTCCTAAGCTTAAAATATGAAAGAAAAAAAACATTTACTCGTGTCGAAAAGACTTCACAACCTCAACCGTTACGAAAAGACCCTCGTGGAGGCACCCGAATGACTATGTGAAAAACCTTTGTTTCTTTCGATGTTTTTCGACGAATCTGTAAGGAAACGCTCAAGTTTAAGAGTCTTACACATATAAATGGTTAAAATACGAATTTTTTTCACTTTCGCTTCCGGGCCATTTTTCACTCAAAATCCATAGGAACACATAGAAACTTTTTTGCCCATTGGGACAGGGTCGTTAACTCGATCTGAAAAGTTGTTTTCTTGTTTATGTATCATACCATATCCACTAAAGATTGTCCTAAGCTTAAAATATGGAAGAAAAAATACATTTACTCGTGTCGAAAAGACTTCACAACCTCAACCCTTACGAAAAGACCCTCGTGGAGGCACCCGAATGACTATGTGGAAAACCTTTGTTTCTTTCGATGTTTTTCGACGAATCTGTAAGGAAACACTCAAGTTCCAGAGTCTTACACATATAAATGGTTAAAATACGAATTTTTTTCACTTTCGCTTCCGGGCCATTTTTCACTCAAAATCCATAGGTGTTAACATAGGAACTTTTTTGCCCATTGGGACAGGGTCATTAACTCGATCTGAAAAGTTGTTTTCTCGTTTTAGTATCATACCATATCCACTAAAGATTGTCCTAAGCTTAAAATATGGAAGAAAAAAAACATTTACTCGTGTCGAAAAGACATCACAACCTCAACCCTTACGAAAAGACCCTCGTGGAGGCATCCGAATCACTATTTGAAAAACCTTTGTTTCTTTCGATGTTTTTCGACGAATCTGTAAGGAAACGCTCAAGTTTATGAGTCTTACACATATAAATTGTTAAAATACGAATTTTTTTCACTTTCGCTTCCGGGCCATTTTTCACTCAAAATCCATAGGTGTTAACATAGAAACTTTTTTGCCCATTGGGACAGGGTAGTTAACTCGATGAAAAGTTGTTTTCTCGTTTTAGTATCATACCATATCCACTAAAGATTGTCCTAAGCTTAAAATATGGAAGAAAAAAAACATTTACTCGTGTCGAAAAGACTTCACAACCTCAACCCTTAAGAAAAGACCCTCGTGGAGGCATCCGAATCACTATTTGAAAAACCTTTGTTTCTTTCGATGTTTTTCGACGAATCTGTAAGGAAACGCTCAAGTTAAAGAGTCTTACACATATAAATGGTTAAAATACGAATTTTTTTCACTTTCGCTTCCGGGCCATTTTTCACTCAAAATCCATAGGTGTTAACATAGGAACTTTTTTGCCCATTGGGACAGGGTCGTTAACTCGATCTGAAAAGTTGTTTTCTCGTTTTAGTATCATACAATATCCACTAAAGATTGTCCTAAGCTTAAAATATGGAAGAAAAAAAACATTTACTCGTGTCGAAAAGACTTCACAACCTCAACCCTTACGAAAAGACCCTCGTGGAGGCATCCGAATCACTATTTGAAAAACCTTTGTTTCTTTCGATGTTTTTCGACGAATCTGTAAGGAAACGCTCAAGTTTAAGAGTCTTACACATATAAATGGTTAAAATACGAATTTTTTTCACTTTCGCTTCCGGGCCATTTTTCACTCAAAATCCATAGGTGTTAACATAGGAACTTTTTTGCCCATTGGGACAGGGTCGTTAACTCGATCTGAAAAGTTGTTTTCTCGTTTTAGTATCATACCATATCCACAAAAGATTGTCCTAAGCTTAAAATATGGAAGAAAAAAAACATTTACTCGTGTCGAAAAGACTTCACAACCTCAACCCTTACGAAAAGTCCCTCGTGGAGGCACCCGAATGACTATGTGAAAAACCTTTGTTTCTTTCGATGTTTTTCGACGAATCTGTGAGGAAACGCTCAAGTTTAAGAGTCTTACACATATAAATGGTTAAAATACGAATTTTTTTCACTTTCGCTTCCGGGCCATTTTTCACTCAAAATCCATAGGAACACATAGAAACTTTTTTGCCCATTGGGACAGGGTCGTTAACTCGATCTTAAAAGTTGTTTTCTTGTTTATGTATCATACCATATCCACTAAAGATTGTCCTAAGCTTAAAATATGGAAGAAAAAATACATTTACTCGTGTCGAAAAGACTTCACAACCTCAACCCTTACGAAAAGACCCTCGTGGAGGCACCCGAATGACTATGTGGAAAACCTTTGTTTCTTTCGATGTTTTTCGACGAATCTGTAAGGAAACACTCAAGTTCCAGAGTCTTACACATATAAATGGTTAAAATACGAATTTTTTTCACTTTCGCTTCCGGGCCATTTTTCACTCAAAATCCATAGGTGTTAACATAGGAACTTTTTTGCCCATTGGGACAGGGTCATTAACTCGATCTGAAAAGTTGTTTTCTCGTTTTAGTATCATACCATATCCACTAAAGATTGTCCTAAGCTTAAAATATGGAAGAAAAAAAACATTTACTCGTGTCGAAAAGACATCACAACCTCAACCCTTACGAAAAGACCCTCGTGGAGGCATCCGAATCACTATTTGAAAAACCTTTGTTTCTTTCGATGTTTTTCGACGAATCTGTAAGGAAACGCTCAAGTTAAAGAGTCTTACACATATAAATGGTTAAAATACGAATTTTTTTCACTTTCGCTTCCGGGCCATTTTTCACTCAAAATCCATAGGTGTTAACATAGGAACTTTTTTGCCCATTGGGACAGGGTCGTTAACTCGATCTGAAAAGTTGTTTTCTCGTTTTAGTATCATACAATATCCACTAAAGATTGTCCTAAGCTTAAAATATGGAAGAAAAAAAACATTTACTCGTGTCGAAAAGACTTCACAACCTCAACCCTTACGAAAAGTCCCTCGTGGAGGCACCCGAATGACTATGTGAAAAACCTTTGTTTCTTTCGATGTTTTTCGACGAATCTGTAAGGAAACGCTCAAGTTTAAGAGTCTTACACATATAAATTTTTAAAATACGAATTTTTTTCACTTTCGCTTCCGGGCCATTTTTCACTCAAAATCCATAGGTGTTAACATAGGAACTTTTTTGCCCATTGGGACAGGGTCATTAACTCGATCTAAAAAGTTGTTTTCTCGTTTTAGTATCATACCATATCCACTAAAGATTGTCCTAAGCTTAAAATATGGAAGAAAAAAAACATTTACTCGTGTCGAAAAGACATCACAACCTCAACCCTTACGAAAAGACCCTCGTGGAGGCATCCGAATCACTATTTGAAAAACCTTTGTTTCTTTCGATGTTTTTCGACGAATCTGTAAGGAAACGCTCAAGTTAAAGAGTCTTACACATATAAATGGTTAAAATACGAATTTTTTTCACTTTCGCTTCCGGGCCATTTTTCACTCAAAATCCATAGGTGTTAACATAGGAACTTTTTTGCCCATTGGGACAGGGTCGTTAACTCGATCTGAAAAGTTGTTTTCTCGTTTTAGTATCATACAATATCCACTAAAGATTGTCCTAAGCTTAAAATATGGAAGAAAAAAAACATTTACTCGTGTCGAAAAGACTTCACAACCTCAACCCTTACGAAAAGTCCCTCGTGGAGGCACCCGAATGACTATGTGAAAAACCTTTGTTTCTTTCGATGTTTTTCGACGAATCTGTAAGGAAACGCTCAAGTTTAAGAGTCTTACACATATAAATTTTTAAAATACGAATTTTTTTCACTTTCGCTTCCGGGCCATTTTTCACTCAAAATCCATAGGTGTTAACATAGGAACTTTTTTGCCCATTGGGACAGGGTCATTAACTCGATCTAAAAAGTTGTTTTCTCGTTTTAGTATCATACCATATCCACTAAAGATTGTCCTAAGCTTAAAATATGGAAGAAAAAAAACATTTACTCGTGTCGAAAAGACATCACAACCTCAACCCTTACGAAAAGACCCTCGTGGAGGCATCCGAATCACTATTTGAAAAACCTTTGTTTCTTTCGATGTTTTTCGACGAATCTGTAAGGAAACGCTCAAGTTAAAGAGTCTTACACATATAAATGGTTAAAATACGAATTTTTTTCACTTTCGCTTCCGGGCCATTTTTCACTCAAAATCCATAGGTGTTAACATAGGAATTTTTTGCCCATTGGGACAGGGTCGTTAACTCGATCTGAAAAGTTGTTTTCTCATTTTAGTATCATACCATATCCACAAAAGATTGTCCTAAGCTTAAAATATGGAAGAAAAAAAACATTTACTCGTGTCGAAAAGACTTCACAACCTCAACCCTTACGAAAAGACCCTCGTGTAGGCATCCGAATCACTATTTGAAAAACCTTTGTTTCTTTCGATGTTTTTCGACGAATCTGTAAGGAAACGCTCAAGTTTAAGAGTCTTACACATATAAATTGTTAAAATACGAATTTTTTTCACTTTTGCTTCCGGGCCATTTTTCACTCAAAATCCAAAGGTGTTAACATAGGAACTTTTTTGCCCATTGGGACAGGGTCGTTAACTCGATCTGAAAAGTTGTTTTCTCGTTTTAGTATCATACCACATCCACAAAAGATTGTCCTAAGCTTAAAATATGGAAGAAAAAAAACATTTACTCGTGTCGAAAAGACTTCACAACCTCAACCCTTACGAAAAGACCCTCGTGGAGGCATCCGAATCACTATTTGAAAAACCTTTGTTTCTTTCGATGTTTTTCGACGAATCTGTAAGGAAACGCTCAAGTTTAAGAGTCTTACACATATAAATGGTTAAAATACGAATTTTTTTCACTTTCGCTTCCGGGCCATTTTTCACTCAAAATCCATAGGTGTTAACATAGGAATTTTTTGCCCATTGGGACAGGGTAGTTAACTCGATCTGAAAAGTTGTTTTCTCGTTTTAGTATCATACCATATCCACTAAAGATTGTCCTAAGCTTAAAATATGGAAGAAAAAAAACATTTACTCGTGTCGAAAAGACTTCACAACCTCAACCCTTACGAAAAAACCCTCGTGGAGGCATCCGAATCACTATTTGAAAAACCTTTGTTTCTTTCGATGTTTTTCGACGAATCTGTAAGGAAACGCTCAAGTTTAAGAGTCTTACACATATAAATGGTTAAAATACGAATTTTTTTCACTTTCGCTTCCGGGCCATTTTTCACTCAAAATCCATAGGTGTTAACATAGGAACTTTTTTGCCCATTGGGACAGGGTCGTTAACTCGATCTGAAAAGTTGTTTTGTCGTTTCAGTATCATACCATATCCACTAAAGATTGTCCTAAGCTTAAAATATGGAAGAAAAAACACATTTACTCGTGTCGAAAAGACTTCACAACCTCAACCCTTACGAAAAGACCCTCGTGGAGGCACCCGAATGACTATGTGAAAGACCTTTGTTTCTTTCGATGTTTTTCGACGAATCTGTAAGGAAACGCTCAAGTTTAAGAGTCTTACACATATAAATGGTTAAAATACGAATTTTTTTCACTTTTGCTTCCGGGCCATTTTTCACTCAAAATCCATAGGTGTTAACATAAGAACTTTTTTGCCCATTGGGACAGGGTCGTTAACTCGATCTGAAAAGTTGTTTTGTCGTTTCAGTATCATACCATATCCACTAAAGATTGTCCTAAGCTTAAAATATGGAAGAAAAAAAACATTTACTCGTGTCGAAAAGACATCACAACCTCAACCCTTACGAAAAGACCCTCGTGGAGGCATCCGAATCACTATTTGAAAAACCTTTGTTTCTTTCGATGTTTTTCGACGAATCTGTAAGGAAACGCCCAAGTTTAAGAGTCTTACACATATAAATGGTTAAAATACGAATTTTTTTCAATTTCGCTTCCGAGCCATTTTTCAATCAAAATCCATAGGTGTTAACATAGGAACTTTTTGGCCCATTGGGACAGGGTCGTTAACTCGATCTGAAAAGTTATTTTCTCGTTTTAGTATCATACCATATCCACTAAAGATTGTCCTAAGCTTAAAATTTGGAAGAAAAAAAACATTTACTCGTGTCGAAAAGACTTCACAACCTCAACCCTAACGAAAAGACCCTCGTGGAGGCACCCGAATGACTATGTGGAAAACCTTTGTTTCTTTCGATGTTTTTCGACGAATCTGTAAGGAAACGCTCAAGTTTAAGAGTCTTACACATATAAATGGTTAAAATACGAATTTTTTTCACTTTCGCTTCCGGGCCATTTTTCACTCAAAATCCATAGGTGTTAACATAGGAACTTTTTTGCCCATTCGGACAGGGTCGTTAACTCGATCTGAAAAGTTGTTTTCTTGTTTTAGTATCATACCATATCCACTAAAGATTGTCCTAAGCTTAAAATATGGAAGAAAAAACACATTTACTCGTGTCGAAAAGACTTCACAACCTCAACCCTTACGAAAAGACCCTCGTGGAGGCACCCGAATGACTATGTGAAAGACCTTTGTTTCTTTCGATGTTTTTCGACGAATCTGTAAGAAAACGCTCAAGTTTAAGAGTCTTACACATATAAATGGTTAAAATACGAATTTTTTTCACTTTCGCTTCCGGGCCATTTTTCACTCAAAATCCATAGGTGTTAACATAGGAACTTTTTTGCCCATTGGGACAGGGTCGTTAACTCGATCTGAAAAGTTGTTTTCTCGTTTTAGTATCATACCATATCCACAAAAGATTGTCCTAAGCTTAAAATATGGAAGAAAAAATACATTTACTCGTGTCGAAAAGACTTCACAACCTCAACCCTTACGTAAAGACCCTCGTGGAGGCACCCGAATGACTATGTGGAAAACCTTTGTTTCTTTCGATGTTTTTCGACGAATCTATAAGGAAACGCTCAAGTTTAAGAGTCTTACACATATAAATGGTTAAAATACAAATTTTTTTCACTTTCGCTTCCGGGCCATTTTTCACTCAAAATCCATAGGTGTTAACATAGGAACTTTTTTGCCCATTGGGACAGGGTCGTTAACTCGACCTGAAAAGTTGTTTTCTCGTTTTAGTATCATACCATATCCACAAAAGATTGTCCTAAGCTTAAAATATGGAAGAAAAAAAACATTTACTCGTGTCGAAAAGACTTCACAACCTCAACCCTTACGAAAAGACCCTCGTGGAGGCATCCGAATCACTATTTGAAAAACCTTTGTTTCTTTCGATGTTTTTCGACGAATCTGTAAGAAAACGCTCAAGTTTAAGAGTCTTACACATATAAATGGTTAAAATACGAATTTTTTTCACTTTCGCTTCCGGGCCATTTTTCACTCAAAATCCATAGGTGTTAACATAGGAACTTTTTTGCCCATTGGGACAGGGTCGTTAACTCGATCTGAAAAGTTGTTTTCTCGTTTTAGTATCATACCATATCCACAAAAGATTGTCCTAAGCTTAAAATATGGAAGAAAAAAAACATTTACTCGTGTCGAAAAGACTTCACAACCTCAACCCTTACGAAAAGACCCTCGTGTAGGCATCCGAATCACTATTTGAAAAACCTTTGTTTCTTTCGATGTTTTTCGACGAATCTGTAAGGAAACGCTCAAGTTTAAGAGTCTTACACATATAAATGGTTAAAATACGAATTTTTTTCACGTTTGCTTCCGGGCCATTTTTCACTCAAAATCCATCGGTGTTAACATAGGAACTTTTTTGCCCATTGGGACAGGGTCGTTAACTCGATCTGAAAAGTTGTTTTCTCATTTTAGTATCATACCATATCCACAAAAGATTGTCCTAAGCTTAAAATATGGAAGAAAAAAAACATTTACTCGTGTCGAAAAGACTTCACAACCTCAACCCTTACGAAAAGACCCTCGTGTAGGCATCCGAATCACTATTTGAAAAACCTTTGTTTCTTTCGATGTTTTTCGACGAATCTGTAAGGAAACGCTCAAGTTTAAGAGTCTTACACATATAAATGGTTAAAATACGAATTTTTTTCACTTTCGCTTCCGGGCCATTTTTCACTCAAAATCCATAGGTGTTAACATAGGAACTTTTTTGCCCATTGGGACAGGGTCGTTAACTCGATCTGAAAAGTTGTTTTGTCATTTCAGTATCATACCATATCCACTAAAGATTGTCCTAAGCTTAAAATATGGAAGAAAAAACACATTTACTCGTGTCGAAAAGACTTCACAACCTCAACCCTTACGAAAAGACCCTCGTGGAGGCACCCGAATGACTATGTGAAAGACCTTTGTTTCTTTCGATGTTTTTCGACGAATCTGTAAGGAAACGCTCAAGTTTAAGAGTCTTACACATATAAATGGTTAAAATACGAATTTTTTTCACTTTTGCTTCCGGGCCATTTTTCACTCAAAATCCATAGGTGTTAACATAAGAACTTTTTTGCCCATTGGGACAGGGTCGTTAACTCGATCTGAAAAGTTGTTTTGTCGTTTCAGTATCATACCATATCCACTAAAGATTGTCCTAAGCTTAAAATATGGAAGAAAAAAAAACATTTACTCGTGTCGAAAAGACATCACAACCTCAACCCTTACGAAAAGACCCTCGTGGAGGCATCCGAATCACTATTTGAAAAACCTTTGTTTCTTTCGATGTTTTTCGACGAATCTGTAAGGAAACGCCCAAGTTTAAGAGTCTTACACATATAAATGGTTAAAATACGAATTTTTTTCAATTTCGCTTCCGAGCCATTTTTCAATCAAAATCCATAGGTGTTAACATAGGAACTTTTTGGCCCATTGGGACAGGGTCGTTAACTCGATCTAAAAAGTTATTTTCTCGTTTTAGTATCATACCATATCCACTAAAGATTGTCCTAAGCTTAAAATTTGGAAGAAAAAAAACATTTACTCGTGTCGAAAAGACTTCACAACCTCAACCCTAACGAAAAGACCCTCGTGGAGGCACCCGAATGACTATGTGGAAAACCTTTGTTTCTTTCGATGTTTTTCGACGAATCTGTAAGGAAACGCTCAAGTTTAAGAGTCTTACACATATAAATGGTTAAAATACGAATTTTTTTCACTTTCGCTTCCGGGCCATTTTTCACTCAAAATCCATAGGTGTTAACATAGGAACTTTTTTGCCCATTCGGACAGGGTCGTTAACTCGATCTGAAAAGTTGTTTTCTTGTTTTAGTATCATACCATATCCACTAAAGATTGTCCTAAGCTTAAAATATGGAAGAAAAAACACATTTACTCGTGTCGAAAAGACTTCACAACCTCAACCCTTACGAAAAGACCCTCGTGGAGGCACCCGAATGACTATGTGAAAGACCTTTGTTTCTTTCGATGTTTTTCGACGAATCTGTAAGAAAACGCTCAAGTTTAAGAGTCTTACACATATAAATGGTTAAAATACGAATTTTTTTCACTTTCGCTTCCGGGCCATTTTTCACTCAAAATCCATAGGTGTTAACATAGGAACTTTTTTGCCCATTGGGACAGGGTCGTTAACTCGATCTGAAAAGTTGTTTTCTCGTTTTAGTATCATACCATATCCACAAAAGATTGTCCTAAGCTTAAAATATGGAAGAAAAAATACATTTACTCGTGTCGAAAAGACTTCACAACCTCAACCCTTACGTAAAGACCCTCGTGGAGGCACCCGAATGACTATGTGGAAAACCTTTGTTTCTTTCGATGTTTTTCGACGAATCTATAAGGAAACGCTCAAGTTTAAGAGTCTTACACATATAAATGGTTAAAATACAAATTTTTTTCACTTTCGCTTCCGGGCCATTTTTCACTCAAAATCCATAGGTGTTAACATAGGAACTTTTTTGCCCATTGGGACAGGGTCGTTAACTCGACCTGAAAAGTTGTTTTCTCGTTTTAGTATCATACCATATCCACAAAAGATTGTCCTAAGCTTAAAATATGGAAGAAAAAAAACATTTACTCGTGTCGAAAAGACTTCACAACCTCAACCCTTACGAAAAGACCCTCGTGGAGGCATCCGAATCACTATTTGAAAAACCTTTGTTTCTTTCGATGTTTTTCGACGAATCTGTAAGAAAACGCTCAAGTTTAAGAGTCTTACACATATAAATGGTTAAAATACGAATTTTTTTCACTTTCGCTTCCGGGCCATTTTTCACTCAAAATCCATAGGTGTTAACATAGGAACTTTTTTGCCCATTGGGACAGGGTCGTTAACTCGATCTGAAAAGTTGTTTTCTCGTTTTAGTATCATACCATATCCACAAAAGATTGTCCTAAGCTTAAAATATGGAAGAAAAAAAACATTTACTCGTGTCGAAAAGACTTCACAACCTCAACCCTTACGAAAAGACCCTCGTGTAGGCATCCGAATCACTATTTGAAAAACCTTTGTTTCTTTCGATGTTTTTCGACGAATCTGTAAGGAAACGCTCAAGTTTAAGAGTCTTACACATATAAATGGTTAAAATACGAATTTTTTTCACGTTTGCTTCCGGGCCATTTTTCACTCAAAATCCATAGGTGTTAACATAGGAACTTTTTTGCCCATTGGTACAGGGTCGTTAACTCGATCTGAAAAGTTGTTTTCTCGTTTTAGTATCATACCATATCCACAAAAGATTGTCCTAAGCTTAAAATATGGAAGAAAAAACACATTTACTCGTGTCGAAAAGACTTCACAACCTCAACCCTTACGAAAAGACACTCGTGGAGGCACCCGAATGACTATGTGAAAGACCTTTGTTTGTTTCGATGTTTTTCGACGAATCTGTAAGGAAACGCTCAAGTTTAAGAGTCTTACACATATAAATGGTTAAAATACGAATTTTTTTCACTTTCGCTTCCGGGCCATTTTTCACTCAAAATCCATAGGTGTTAACATAGGAACTTTTTTGCCCATTGGGACAGGGTCGTTAACTCGACCTGAAAAGTTGTTTTCTCGTTTTAGTATCATATCATATCCACAAAAGATTGTCCTAAGCTTAAAATATGGAAGAAAAAAAACATTTACTCGTGTCGAAAAGACTTCACAACCTCAACCCTTACGAAAAGACCCTCGTGGAGGCATCCAAATCACTATTTGAAAAACCTTTGTTTCTTTCGATGTTTTTCGACGAATCTGTAAGGAAACGCCCAAGTTTAAGAGTCTTACACATATAAATGGTTAAAATACGAATTTTTTTCAATTTCGCTTCCGAGCCATTTTTCAATCAAAATCCATAGGTGTTAACATAGGAACTTTTTGGCCCATTGGGACAGGGTCGTTAACTCGATCTGAAAAGTTATTTTCTCGTTTTAGTATCATACCATATCCACTAAAGATTGTCCTAAGCTTAAAATTTGAAAGAAAAAAAACATTTACTCGTGTCGAAAAGACTTCACAACCTCAACCCTAACGAAAAGACCCTCGTGGAGGCACCCGAATGACTATGTGGAAAACCTTTGTTTCTTTCGATGTTTTTCGACGAATCTGTAAGGAAACGCTCAAGTTTAAGAGTCTTACACATATAAATGGTTAAAATACGAATTTTTTTCACTTTCGCTTCCGGGCCATTTTTCACTCAAAATCCATAGGTGTTAACATAGGAACTTTTTTGCCCATTCGGACAGGGTCGTTAACTCGATCTGAAAAGTTGTTTTCTTGTTTTAGTATCATACCATATCCACTAAAGATTGTCCTAAGCTTAAAATATGGAAGAAAAAACACATTTACTCGTGTCGAAAAGACTTCACAACCTCAACCCTTACGAAAAGACCCTCGTGGAGGCACCCGAATGACTATGTGAAAGACCTTTGTTTCTTTCGATGTTTTTCGACGAATCTGTAAGAAAACGCTCAAGTTTAAGAGTCTTACACATATAAATGGTTAAAATACGAATTTTTTTCACTTTCGCTTCCGGGCCATTTTTCACTCAAAATCCATAGGTGTTAACATAGGAACTTTTTTGCCCATTGGGACAGGGTCGTTAACTCGATCTGAAAAGTTGTTTTCTCGTTTTAGTATCATACCATATCCACAAAAGATTGTCCTAAGCTTAAAATATGGAAGAAAAAAAACATTTACTCGTGTCGAAAAGACTTCACAACCTCAACCCTTACGAAAAGACCCTCGTGGAGGCATCCGAATCACTATTTGAAAAACCTTTGTTTCTTTCGATGTTTTTCGACGAATCTGTAAGAAAACGCTCAAGTTTAAGAGTCTTACACATATAAATGGTTAAAATACGAATTTTTTTCACTTTCGCTTCCGGGCCATTTTTCACTCAAAATCCATAGGTGTTAACATAGGAACTTTTTTGCCCATTGGGACAGGGTCGTTAACTCGATCTGAAAAGTTGTTTTCTCGTTTTAGTATCATACCATATCCACAAAAGATTGTCCTAAGCTTAAAATATGGAAGAAAAAAAACATTTACTCGTGTCGAAAAGACTTCACAACCTCAACCCTTACGAAAAGACCCTCGTGTAGGCATCCGAATCACTATTTGAAAAACCTTTGTTTCTTTCGATGTTTTTCGACGAATCTGTAAGGAAACGCTCAAGTTTAAGAGTCTTACACATATAAATGGTTAAAATACGAATTTTTTTCACGTTTGCTTCCGGGCCATTTTTCACTCAAAATCCATAGGTGTTAACATAGGAACTTTTTTGCCCATTGGGACAGGGTCGTTAACTCGATCTGAAAAGTTGTTTTCTCGTTTTAGTATCATACCATATCCACAAAAGATTGTCCTAAGCTTAAAATATGGAAGAAAAAACACATTTACTCGTGTCGAAAAGACTTCACAACCTCAACCCTTACGAAAAGACACTCGTGGAGGCACCCGAATGACTATGTGAAAGACCTTTGTTTGTTTCGATGTTTTTCGACGAATCTGTAAGGAAACGCTCAAGTTTAAGAGTCTTACACATATAAATGGTTAAAATACGAATTTTTTTCACTTTCGCTTCCGGGCCATTTTTCACTCAAAATCCATAGGTGTTAACATAGGAACTTTTTTGCCCATTGGGACAGGGTCGTTAACTCGACCTGAAAAGTTGTTTTCTCGTTTTAGTATCATATCATATCCACAAAAGATTGTCCTAAGCTTAAAATATGGAAGAAAAAAAACATTTACTCGTGTCGAAAAGACTTCACAACCTCAACCCTTACGAAAAGACCCTCGTGGAGGCATCCAAATCACTATTTGAAAAACCTTTGTTTCTTTCGATGTTTTTCGACGAATCTGTAAGGAAACGCCCAAGTTTAAGAGTCTTACACATATAAATGGTTAAAATACGAATTTTTTTCAATTTCGCTTCCGAGCCATTTTTCAATCAAAATCCATAGGTGTTAACATAGGAACTTTTTGGCCCATTGGGACAGGGTCGTTAACTCGATCTGAAAAGTTATTTTCTCGTTTTAGTATCATACCATATCCACTAAAGATTGTCCTAAGCTTAAAATTTGAAAGAAAAAAAACATTTACTCGTGTCGAAAAGACTTCACAACCTCAACCCTAACGAAAAGACCCTCGTGGAGGCACCCGAATGACTATGTGGAAAACCTTTGTTTCTTTCGATGTTTTTCGACGAATCTGTAAGGAAACGCTCAAGTTTAAGAGTCTTACACATATAAATGGTTAAAATACGAATTTTTTTCACTTTCGCTTCCGGGCCATTTTTCACTCAAAATCCATAGGTGTTAACATAGGAACTTTTTTGCCCATTCGGACAGGGTCGTTAACTCGATCTGAAAAGTTGTTTTCTTGTTTTAGTATCATACCATATCCACTAAAGATTGTCCTAAGCTTAAAATATGGAAGAAAAAACACATTTACTCGTGTCGAAAAGACTTCACAACCTCAACCCTAACGAAAAGACCCTCGTGGAGGCACCCGAATGACTATGTGAAAGACCTTTGTTTCTTTCGATGTTTTTCGACGAATCTGTAAGAAAACGCTCAAGTTTAAGAGTCTTACACATATAAATGGTTAAAATACGAATTTTTTTCACTTTCGCTTCCGGGCCATTTTTCACTCAAAATCCATAGGTGTTAACATAGGAACTTTTTTGCCCATTGGGACAGGGTCGTTAACTCGATCTGAAAAGTTGTTTTCTCGTTTTAGTATCATACCATATCCACAAAAGATTGTCCTAAGCTTAAAATATGGAAGAAAAAAAACATTTACTCGTGTCGAAAAGACTTCACAACCTCAACCCTTACGAAAAGACCCTCGTGGAGGCATCCGAATCACTATTTGAAAAACCTTTGTTTCTTTCGATGTTTTTCGACGAATCTGTGAGGAAACGCTCAAGTTTAAGAGTCTTACACATATAAATGGTTAAAATACGAATTTTTTTCACTTTCGCTTCCGGGCCATTTTTCACTCAAAATCCATAGGTGTTAACATAGGAACTTTTTTGCCCATTGGGACAGGGTCGTTAACTCGATCTGAAAAGTTGTTTTCTTGTTTTAGTATCATACCATATCCACTAAAGATTGTCCTAAGCTTAAAATATGGAAGAAAAAAAACATTTACTCGTGTCGAAAAGACTTCACAACCTCAACCCTTACGAAAAAACCCTCGTGGAGGCATCCGAATCACTATTTGAAAAACCTTTGTTTCTTTTGATGTTTTTCGACGAATCTGTAAGGAAACGCTCAAGTTTAAGAGTCTTACACATATAAATGGTTAAAATACGAATTTTTTTCACTTTCGCTTCCGGGCCATTTTTCACTCAAAATCCATAGGTGTTAACATAGGAATTTTTTGCCCATTGGGACAGGGTAGTTAACTCGATCTGAAAAGTTGTTTTCTCGTTTTAGTATCATACCATATCCACTAAAGATTGTCCTAAGCTTAAAATATGGAAGAAAAAAAACATTTACTCGTGTCGAAAAGACTTCACAACCTCAACCCTTACGAAAAGACCCTCGTGGAGGCACCCGAATGACTATGTGAAAGACCTTTGTTTCTTTCGATGTTTTTCGACGAATCTGTAAGGAAACGCTCAAGTTTAAGAGTCTTACACATATAAATGGTTAAAATACGAATTTTTTTCACTTTCGCTTCCGGGCCATTTTTCACTCAAAATCCATAGGTGTTAACATAGGAACTTTTTTGCCCATTGGGACAGGGTCGTTAACTCGATCTGAAAAGTTGTTTTGTCGTTTCAGTATCATACCATATCCACTAAAGATTGTCCTAAGCTTAAAATATGGAAGAAAAAACACATTTACTCGTGTCGAAAAGACTTCACAACCTCAACCCTTACGAAAAGACCCTCGTGGAGGCACCCGAATGACTATGTGAAAGACCTTTGTTTCTTTCGATGTTTTTCGACGAATCTGTAAGGAAACGCTCAAGTTTAAGAGTCTTACACATATAAATGGTTAAAATACGAATTTTTTTCACTTTCGCTTCCGGGCCATTTTTCACTCAAAATCCATAGGTGTTAACATAAGAACTTTTTTGCCCATTGGGACAGGGTCGTTAACTCGATCTGAAAAGTTGTTTTCTCATTTTAGTATCATACCATATCCACAAAAGATTGTCCTAAGCTTAAAATATGGAAGAAAAAAAACATTTACTCGTGTCGAAAAGACTTCACAACCTCAACCCTTACGAAAAGACCCTCGTGGAGGCATCCGAATCACTATTTGAAAAACCTTTGTTTCTTTCGATGTTTTTCGACGAATCTGTAAGGAAACGCTCAAGTTTAAGAGTCTTACACATATAAATGGTTAAAATACGAATTTTTTTCACTTTCGCTTCCGGGCCATTTTTCACTCAAAATCCATAGGTGTTAACATAGGAATTTTTTGCCCATTGGGACAGGGTAGTTAACTCGATCTGAAAAGTTGTTTTCTCGTTTTAGTATCATACCATATCCACTAAAGATTGTCCTAAGCTTAAAATATGGAAGAAAAAAAACATTTACTCGTGTCGAAAAGACTTCACAACCTCAACCCTTACGAAAAAACCCTCGTGGAGGCATCCGAATCACTATTTGAAAAACCTTTGTTTCTTTTGATGTTTTTCGACGAATCTGTAAGGAAACGCTCAAGTTTAAGAGTCTTACACATATAAATGGTTAAAATACGAATTTTTTTCACTTTCGCTTCCGGGCCATTTTTCACTCAAAATCCATAGGTGTTAACATAGGAATTTTTTGCCCATTGGGACAGGGTAGTTAACTCGATCTGAAAAGTTGTTTTCTCGTTTTAGTATCATACCATATCCACTAAAGATTGTCCTAAGCTTAAAATATGGAAGAAAAAAAACATTTACTCGTGTCGAAAAGACTTCACAACCTCAACCCTTACGAAAAGACCCTCGTGGAGGCACCCGAATGACTATGTGAAAGACCTTTGTTTCTTTCGATGTTTTTCGACGAATCTGTAAGGAAACGCTCAAGTTTAAGAGTCTTACACATATAAATGGTTAAAATACGAATTTTTTTCACTTTCGCTTCCGGGCCATTTTTCACTCAAAATCCATAGGTGTTAACATAGGAACTTTTTTGCCCATTGGGACAGGGTCGTTAACTCGATCTGAAAAGTTGTTTTGTCGTTTCAGTATCATACCATATCCACTAAAGATTGTCCTAAGCTTAAAATATGGAAGAAAAAACACATTTACTCGTGTCGAAAAGACTTCACAACCTCAACCCTTACGAAAAGACCCTCGTGGAGGCACCCGAATGACTATGTGAAAGACCTTTGTTTCTTTCGATGTTTTTCGACGAATCTGTAAGGAAACGCTCAAGTTTAAGAGTCTTACACATATAAATGGTTAAAATACGAATTTTTTTCACTTTCGCTTCCGGGCCATTTTTCACTCAAAATCCATAGGTGTTAACATAAGAACTTTTTTGCCCATTGGGACAGGGTCGTTAACTCGATCTGAAAAGTTGTTTTCTCATTTTAGTATCATACCATATCCACAAAAGATTGTCCTAAGCTTAAAATATGGAAGAAAAAAAACATTTACTCGTGTCGAAAAGACTTCACAACCTCAACCCTTACGAAAAGACCCTCGTGGAGGCATCCGAATCACTATTTGAAAAACCTTTGTTTCTTTCGATGTTTTTCGACGAATCTGTAAGGAAACGCTCAAGTTTAAGAGTCTTACACATATAAATGGTTAAAATACGAATTTTTTTCACTTTCGCTTCCGGGCCATTTTTCACTCAAAATCCATAGGTGTTAACATAGGAATTTTTTGCCCATTGGGACAGGGTAGTTAACTCGATCTGAAAAGTTGTTTTCTCGTTTTAGTATCATACCATATCCACTAAAGATTGTCCTAAGCTTAAAATATGGAAGAAAAAAAACATTTACTCGTGTCGAAAAGACTTCACAACCTCAACCCTTACGAAAAAACCCTCGTGGAGGCATCCGAATCACTATTTGAAAAACCTTTGTTTCTTTTGATGTTTTTCGACGAATCTGTAAGGAAACGCTCAAGTTTAAGAGTCTTACACATATAAATGGTTAAAATACGAATTTTTTTCACTTTCGCTTCCGGGCCATTTTTCACTCAAAATCCATAGGTGTTAACATAGGAATTTTTTGCCCATTGGGACAGGGTAGTTAACTCGATCTGAAAAGTTGTTTTCTCGTTTTAGTATCATACCATATCCACTAAAGATTGTCCTAAGCTTAAAATATGGAAGAAAAAAAACATTTACTCGTGTCGAAAAGACTTCACAACCTCAACCCTTACGAAAAGACCCTCGTGGAGGCACCCGAATGACTATGTGAAAGACCTTTGTTTCTTTCGATGTTTTTCGACGAATCTGTAAGGAAACGCTCAAGTTTAAGAGTCTTACACATATAAATGGTTAAAATACGAATTTTTTTCACTTTCGCTTCCGGGCCATTTTTCACTCAAAATCCATAGGTGTTAACATAGGAACTTTTTTGCCCATTGGGACAGGGTCGTTAACTCGATCTGAAAAGTTGTTTTGTCGTTTCAGTATCATACCATATCCACTAAAGATTGTCCTAAGCTTAAAATATGGAAGAAAAAACACATTTACTCGTGTCGAAAAGACTTCACAACCTCAACCCTTACGAAAAGACCCTCGTGGAGGCACCCGAATGACTATGTGAAAGACCTTTGTTTCTTTCGATGTTTTTCGACGAATCTGTAAGGAAACGCTCAAGTTTAAGAGTCTTACACATATAAATGGTTAAAATACGAATTTTTTTCACTTTCGCTTCCGGGCCATTTTTCACTCAAAATCCATAGGTGTTAACATAAGAACTTTTTTGCCCATTGGGACAGGGTCGTTAACTCGATCTGAAAAGTTGTTTTCTCATTTTAGTATCATACCATATCCACAAAAGATTGTCCTAAGCTTAAAATATGGAAGAAAAAAAACATTTACTCGTGTCGAAAAGACTTCACAACCTCAACCCTTACGAAAAGACCCTCGTGGAGGCATCCGAATCACTATTTGAAAAACCTTTGTTTCTTTCGATGTTTTTCGACGAATCTGTAAGGAAACGCTCAAGTTTAAGAGTCTTACACATATAAATGGTTAAAATACGAATTTTTTTCACTTTCGCTTCCGGGCCATTTTTCACTCAAAATCCATAGGTGTTAACATAGGAATTTTTTGCCCATTGGGACAGGGTAGTTAACTCGATCTGAAAAGTTGTTTTCTCGTTTTAGTATCATACCATATCCACTAAAGATTGTCCTAAGCTTAAAATATGGAAGAAAAAAAACATTTACTCGTGTCGAAAAGACTTCACAACCTCAACCCTTACGAAAAAACCCTCGTGGAGGCATCCGAATCACTATTTGAAAAACCTTTGTTTCTTTTGATGTTTTTCGACGAATCTGTAAGGAAACGCTCAAGTTTAAGAGTCTTACACATATAAATGGTTAAAATACGAATTTTTTTCACTTTCGCTTCCGGGCCATTTTTCACTCAAAATCCATAGGTGTTAACATAGGAATTTTTTGCCCATTGGGACAGGGTAGTTAACTCGATCTGAAAAGTTGTTTTCTCGTTTTAGTATCATACCATATCCACTAAAGATTGTCCTAAGCTTAAAATATGGAAGAAAAAAAACATTTACTCGTGTCGAAAAGACTTCACAACCTCAACCCTTACGAAAAGACCCTCGTGGAGGCACCCGAATGACTATGTGAAAGACCTTTGTTTCTTTCGATGTTTTTCGACGAATCTGTAAGGAAACGCTCAAGTTTAAGAGTCTTACACATATAAATGGTTAAAATACGAATTTTTTTCACTTTCGCTTCCGGGCCATTTTTCACTCAAAATCCATAGGTGTTAACATAGGAACTTTTTTGCCCATTGGGACAGGGTCGTTAACTCGATCTGAAAAGTTGTTTTGTCGTTTCAGTATCATACCATATCCACTAAAGATTGTCCTAAGCTTAAAATATGGAAGAAAAAACACATTTACTCGTGTCGAAAAGACTTCACAACCTCAACCCTTACGAAAAGACCCTCGTGGAGGCACCCGAATGACTATGTGAAAGACCTTTGTTTCTTTCGATGTTTTTCGACGAATCTGTAAGGAAACGCTCAAGTTTAAGAGTCTTACACATATAAATGGTTAAAATACGAATTTTTTTCACTTTCGCTTCCGGGCCATTTTTCACTCAAAATCCATAGGTGTTAACATAAGAACTTTTTTGCCCATTGGGACAGGGTCGTTAACTCGATCTGAAAAGTTGTTTTCTCATTTTAGTATCATACCATATCCACAAAAGATTGTCCTAAGCTTAAAATATGGAAGAAAAAAAACATTTACTCGTGTCGAAAAGACTTCACAACCTCAACCCTTACGAAAAGACCCTCGTGGAGGCATCCGAATCACTATTTGAAAAACCTTTGTTTCTTTCGATGTTTTTCGACGAATCTGTAAGGAAACGCTCAAGTTTAAGAGTCTTACACATATAAATGGTTAAAATACGAATTTTTTTCACTTTCGCTTCCGGGCCATTTTTCACTCAAAATCCATAGGTGTTAACATAGGAATTTTTTGCCCATTGGGACAGGGTAGTTAACTCGATCTGAAAAGTTGTTTTCTCGTTTTAGTATCATACCATATCCACTAAAGATTGTCCTAAGCTTAAAATATGGAAGAAAAAAAACATTTACTCGTGTCGAAAAGACTTCACAACCTCAACCCTTACGAAAAAACCCTCGTGGAGGCATCCGAATCACTATTTGAAAAACCTTTGTTTCTTTTGATGTTTTTCGACGAATCTGTAAGGAAACGCTCAAGTTTAAGAGTCTTACACATATAAATGGTTAAAATACGAATTTTTTTCACTTTCGCTTCCGGGCCATTTTTCACTCAAAATCCATAGGTGTTAACATAGGAATTTTTTGCCCATTGGGACAGGGTAGTTAACTCGATCTGAAAAGTTGTTTTCTCGTTTTAGTATCATACCATATCCACTAAAGATTGTCCTAAGCTTAAAATATGGAAGAAAAAAAACATTTACTCGTGTCGAAAAGACTTCACAACCTCAACCCTTACGAAAAGACCCTCGTGGAGGCACCCGAATGACTATGTGAAAGACCTTTGTTTCTTTCGATGTTTTTCGACGAATCTGTAAGGAAACGCTCAAGTTTAAGAGTCTTACACATATAAATGGTTAAAATACGAATTTTTTTCACTTTCGCTTCCGGGCCATTTTTCACTCAAAATCCATAGGTGTTAACATAGGAACTTTTTTGCCCATTGGGACAGGGTCGTTAACTCGATCTGAAAAGTTGTTTTGTCGTTTCAGTATCATACCATATCCACTAAAGATTGTCCTAAGCTTAAAATATGGAAGAAAAAACACATTTACTCGTGTCGAAAAGACTTCACAACCTCAACCCTTACGAAAAGACCCTCGTGGAGGCACCCGAATGACTATGTGAAAGACCTTTGTTTCTTTCGATGTTTTTCGACGAATCTGTAAGGAAACGCTCAAGTTTAAGAGTCTTACACATATAAATGGTTAAAATACGAATTTTTTTCACTTTCGCTTCCGGGCCATTTTTCACTCAAAATCCATAGGTGTTAACATAAGAACTTTTTTGCCCATTGGGACAGGGTCGTTAACTCGATCTGAAAAGTTGTTTTCTCATTTTAGTATCATACCATATCCACAAAAGATTGTCCTAAGCTTAAAATATGGAAGAAAAAAAACATTTACTCGTGTCGAAAAGACTTCACAACCTCAACCCTTACGAAAAGACCCTCGTGGAGGCATCCGAATCACTATTTGAAAAACCTTTGTTTCTTTCGATGTTTTTCGACGAATCTGTAAGGAAACGCTCAAGTTTAAGAGTCTTACACATATAAATGGTTAAAATACGAATTTTTTTCACTTTCGCTTCCGGGCCATTTTTCACTCAAAATCCATAGGTGTTAACATAGGAATTTTTTGCCCATTGGGACAGGGTAGTTAACTCGATCTGAAAAGTTGTTTTCTCGTTTTAGTATCATACCATATCCACTAAAGATTGTCCTAAGCTTAAAATATGGAAGAAAAAACACATTTACTCGTGTCGAAAAGACTTCACAACCTCAACCCTTACGAAAAGACCCTCGTGGAGGCACCCGAATGACTATGTGAAAGACCTTTGTTTCTTTCGATGTTTTTCGACGAATCTGTAAGGAAACGCTCAAGTTTAAGAGTCTTACACATATAAATGGTTAAAATACGAATTTTTTTCAATTTCGCTTCCGAGCCATTTTTCAATCAAAATCCATAGGTGTTAACATAGGAACTTTTTGGCCCATTGGGACAGGGTCGTTAACTCGATCTGAAAAGTTATTTTCTCGTTTTAGTATCATACCATATCTCCTAAAGATTGTCCTAAGCTTAAAATTTGGAAGAAAAAAAACATTTACTCGTGTCGAAAAGACTTCACAACCTCAACCCTAACGAAAAGACCCTCGTGGAGGCACCCGAATGACTATGTGGAAAACCTTTGTTTCTTTCGATGTTTTTCGACGAGTCTGTAAGGAAACGCTCAAGTTTAAGAGTCTTACACATATAAATGGTTAAAATACGAATTTTTTTCACTTTCGCTTCCGGGCCATTTTTCACTCAAAATCCATAGGTGTTAACATAGGAATTTTTTGCCCATTGGGACAGGGTAGTTAACTCGATCTGAAAAGTTGTTTTCTCGTTTTAGTATCATACCATATCCACTAAAGATTGTCCTAAGCTTAAAATATGGAAGAAAAAAAACATTTACTCGTGTCGAAAAGACTTCACAACCTCAACCCTTACGAAAAAACCCTCGTGGAGGCATCCGAATCACTATTTGAAAAACCTTTGTTTCTTTTGATGTTTTTCGACGAATCTGTAAGGAAACGCTCAAGTTTAAGAGTCTTACACATATAAATGGTTAAAATACGAATTTTTTTCACTTTCGCTTCCGGGCCATTTTTCACTCAAAATCCATAGGTGTTAACATAGGAATTTTTTGCCCATTGGGACAGGGTAGTTAACTCGATCTGAAAAGTTGTTTTCTCGTTTTAGTATCATACCATATCCACTAAAGATTGTCCTAAGCTTAAAATATGGAAGAAAAAAAACATTTACTCGTGTCGAAAAGACTTCACAACCTCAACCCTTACGAAAAGACCCTCGTGGAGGCACCCGAATGACTATGTGAAAGACCTTTGTTTCTTTCGATGTTTTTCGACGAATCTGTAAGGAAACGCTCAAGTTTAAGAGTCTTACACATATAAATGGTTAAAATACGAATTTTTTTCACTTTCGCTTCCGGGCCATTTTTCACTCAAAATCCATAGGTGTTAACATAGGAACTTTTTTGCCCATTGGGACAGGGTCGTTAACTCGATCTGAAAAGTTGTTTTGTCGTTTCAGTATCATACCATATCCACTAAAGATTGTCCTAAGCTTAAAATATGGAAGAAAAAACACATTTACTCGTGTCGAAAAGACTTCACAACCTCAACCCTTACGAAAAGACCCTCGTGGAGGCACCCGAATGACTATGTGAAAGACCTTTGTTTCTTTCGATGTTTTTCGACGAATCTGTAAGGAAACGCTCAAGTTTAAGAGTCTTACACATATAAATGGTTAAAATACGAATTTTTTTCACTTTCGCTTCCGGGCCATTTTTCACTCAAAATCCATAGGTGTTAACATAGGAATTTTTTGCCCATTGGGACAGGGTAGTTAACTCGATCTGAAAAGTTGTTTTCTCGTTTTAGTATCATACCATATCCACTAAAGATTGTCCTAAGCTTAAAATATGGAAGAAAAAAAACATTTACTCGTGTCGAAAAGACTTCACAACCTCAACCCTTACGAAAAAACCCTCGTGGAGGCATCCGAATCACTATTTGAAAAACCTTTGTTTCTTTCGATGTTTTTCGACGAATCTGTAAGGAAACGCTCAAGTTTAAGAGTCTTACACATATAAATGGTTAAAATACGAATTTTTTTCACTTTCGCTTCCGGGCCATTTTTCACTCAAAATCCATAGGTGTTAACATAGGAACTTTTTTGCCCATTGGGACAGGGTCGTTAACTCGATCTGAAAAGTTGTTTTGTCGTTTCAGTATCATACCATATCCACTAAAGATTGTCCTAAGCTTAAAATATGAAAGAAAAAACACATTTACTCGTGTCGAAAAGACTTCACAACCTCAACCCTTACGAAAAGACCCTCGTGGAGGCACCCGAATGACTATGTGAAAGACCTTTGTTTCTTTCGATGTTTTTCGACGAATCTGTAAGGAAACGCTCAAGTTTAAGAGTCTTACACATATAAATGGTTAAAATACGAATTTTTTTCACTTTCGCTTCCGGGCCATTTTTCACTCAAAATCCATAGGTGTTAACATAAGAACTTTTTTGCCCATTGGGACAGGGTCGTTAACTCGATCTGAAAAGTTGTTTTCTCATTTTAGTATCATACCATATCCACAAAAGATTGTCCTAAGCTTAAAATATGGAAGAAAAAAAACATTTACTCGTGTCGAAAAGACTTCACAACCTCAACCCTTACGAAAAGACCCTCGTGGAGGCATCCGAATCACTATTTGAAAAACCTTTGTTTCTTTCGATGTTTTTCGACGAATCTGTAAGGAAACGCTCAAGTTTAAGAGTCTTACACATATAAATGGTTAAAATACGAATTTTTTTCACTTTCGCTTCCGGGCCATTTTTCACTCAAAATCCATAGGTGTTAACATAGGAACTTTTTTGCCCATTGGGACAGGGTCGTTAACTCGATCTGAAAAGTTGTTTTGTCGTTTCAGTATCATACCATATCCACTAAAGATTGTCCTAAGCTTAAAATATGAAAGAAAAAACACATTTACTCGTGTCGAAAAGACTTCACAACCTCAACCCTTACGAAAAGACCCTCGTGGAGGCACCCGAATGACTATGTGAAAGACCTTTGTTTCTTTCGATGTTTTTCGACGAATCTGTAAGGAAACGCTCAAGTTTAAGAGTCTTACACATATAAATGGTTAAAATACGAATTTTTTTCACTTTCGCTTCCGGGCCATTTTTCACTCAAAATCCATAGGTGTTAACATAGGAATTTTTTGCCCATTGGGACAGGGTAGTTAACTCGATCTGAAAAGTTGTTTTCTCGTTTTAGTATCATACCATATCCACTAAAGATTGTCCTAAGCTTAAAATATGGAAGAAAAAAAACATTTACTCGTGTCGAAAAGACTTCACAACCTCAACCCTTACGAAAAAACCCTCGTGGAGGCATCCGAATCACTATTTGAAAAACCTTTGTTTCTTTCGATGTTTTTCGACGAATCTGTAAGGAAACGCTCAAGTTTAAGAGTCTTACACATATAAATGGTTAAAATACGAATTTTTTTCACTTTCGCTTCCGGGCCATTTTTCACTCAAAATCCATAGGTGTTAACATAGGAACTTTTTTGCCCATTGGGACAGGGTCGTTAACTCGATCTGAAAAGTTGTTTTGTCGTTTCAGTATCATACCATATCCACTAAAGATTGTCCTAAGCTTAAAATATGAAAGAAAAAACACATTTACTCGTGTCGAAAAGACTTCACAACCTCAACCCTTACGAAAAGACCCTCGTGGAGGCACCCGAATGACTATGTGAAAGACCTTTGTTTCTTTCGATGTTTTTCGACGAATCTGTAAGGAAACGCTCAAGTTTAAGAGTCTTACACATATAAATGGTTAAAATACGAATTTTTTTCACTTTCGCTTCCGGGCCATTTTTCACTCAAAATCCATAGGTGTTAACATAAGAACTTTTTTGCCCATTGGGACAGGGTCGTTAACTCGATCTGAAAAGTTGTTTTCTCATTTTAGTATCATACCATATCCACAAAAGATTGTCCTAAGCTTAAAATATGGAAGAAAAAAAACATTTACTCGTGTCGAAAAGACTTCACAACCTCAACCCTTACGAAAAGACCCTCGTGGAGGCATCCGAATCACTATTTGAAAAACCTTTGTTTCTTTCGATGTTTTTCGACGAATCTGTAAGGAAACGCTCAAGTTTAAGAGTCTTACACATATAAATGGTTAAAATACGAATTTTTTTCACTTTCGCTTCCGGGCCATTTTTCACTCAAAATCCATAGGTGTTAACATAGGAATTTTTTGCCCATTGGGACAGGGTAGTTAACTCGATCTGAAAAGTTGTTTTCTCGTTTTAGTATCATACCATATCCACTAAAGATTGTCCTAAGCTTAAAATATGGAAGAAAAAAAACATTTACTCGTGTCGAAAAGACTTCACAACCTCAACCCTTACGAAAAAACCCTCGTGGAGGCATCCGAATCACTATTTGAAAAACCTTTGTTTCTTTCGATGTTTTTCGACGAATCTGTAAGGAAACGCTCAAGTTTAAGAGTCTTACACATATAAATGGTTAAAATACGAATTTTTTTCACTTTCGCTTCCGGGCCATTTTTCACTCAAAATCCATAGGTGTTAACATAGGAACTTTTTTGCCCATTGGGACAGGGTCGTTAACTCGATCTGAAAAGTTGTTTTGTCGTTTCAGTATCATACCATATCCACTAAAGATTGTCCTAAGCTTAAAATATGAAAGAAAAAACACATTTACTCGTGTCGAAAAGACTTCACAACCTCAACCCTTACGAAAAGACCCTCGTGGAGGCACCCGAATGACTATGTGAAAGACCTTTGTTTCTTTCGATGTTTTTCGACGAATCTGTAAGGAAACGCTCAAGTTTAAGAGTCTTACACATATAAATGGTTAAAATACGAATTTTTTTCACTTTCGCTTCCGGGCCATTTTTCACTCAAAATCCATAGGTGTTAACATAAGAACTTTTTTGCCCATTGGGACAGGGTCGTTAACTCGATCTGAAAAGTTGTTTTCTCATTTTAGTATCATACCATATCCACAAAAGATTGTCCTAAGCTTAAAATATGGAAGAAAAAAAACATTTACTCGTGTCGAAAAGACTTCACAACCTCAACCCTTACGAAAAGACCCTCGTGGAGGCATCCGAATCACTATTTGAAAAACCTTTGTTTCTTTCGATGTTTTTCGACGAATCTGTAAGGAAACGCTCAAGTTTAAGAGTCTTACACATATAAATGGTTAAAATACGAATTTTTTTCACTTTCGCTTCCGGGCCATTTTTCACTCAAAATCCATAGGTGTTAACATAGGAATTTTTTGCCCATTGGGACAGGGTAGTTAACTCGATCTGAAAAGTTGTTTTCTCGTTTTAGTATCATACCATATCCACTAAAGATTGTCCTAAGCTTAAAATATGGAAGAAAAAAAACATTTACTCGTGTCGAAAAGACTTCACAACCTCAACCCTTACGAAAAGACCCTCGTGGAGGCACCCGAATGACTATGTGAAAGACCTTTGTTTCTTTCGATGTTTTTCGACGAATCTGTAAGGAAACGCTCAAGTTTAAGAGTCTTACACATATAAATGGTTAAAATACGAATTTTTTTCACTTTCGCTTCCGGGCCATTTTTCACTCAAAATCCATAGGTGTTAACATAGGAACTTTTTTGCCCATTGGGACAGGGTCGTTAACTCGATCTGAAAAGTTGTTTTGTCGTTTCAGTATCATACCATATCCACTAAAGATTGTCCTAAGCTTAAAATATGGAAGAAAAAACACATTTACTCGTGTCGAAAAGACTTCACAACCTCAACCCTTACGAAAAGACCCTCGTGGAGGCACCCGAATGACTATGTGAAAGACCTTTGTTTCTTTCGATGTTTTTCGACGAATCTGTAAGGAAACGCTCAAGTTTAAGAGTCTTACACATATAAATGGTTAAAATACGAATTTTTTTCACTTTCGCTTCCGGGCCATTTTTCACTCAAAATCCATAGGTGTTAACATAGGAATTTTTTGCCCATTGGGACAGGGTAGTTAACTCGATCTGAAAAGTTGTTTTCTCGTTTTAGTATCATACCATATCCACTAAAGATTGTCCTAAGCTTAAAATATGGAAGAAAAAAAACATTTACTCGTGTCGAAAAGACTTCACAACCTCAACCCTTACGAAAAGACCCTCGTGGAGGCACCCGAATGACTATGTGAAAGACCTTTGTTTCTTTCGATGTTTTTCGACGAATCTGTAAGGAAACGCTCAAGTTTAAGAGTCTTACACATATAAATGGTTAAAATACGAATTTTTTTCACTTTCGCTTCCGGGCCATTTTTCACTCAAAATCCATAGGTGTTAACATAGGAACTTTTTTGCCCATTGGGACAGGGTCGTTAACTCGATCTGAAAAGTTGTTTTGTCGTTTCAGTATCATACCATATCCACTAAAGATTGTCCTAAGCTTAAAATATGGAAGAAAAAACACATTTACTCGTGTCGAAAAGACTTCACAACCTCAACCCTTACGAAAAGACCCTCGTGGAGGCACCCGAATGACTATGTGAAAGACCTTTGTTTCTTTCGATGTTTTTCGACGAATCTGTAAGGAAACGCTCAAGTTTAAGAGTCTTACACATATAAATGGTTAAAATACGAATTTTTTTCACTTTCGCTTCCGGGCCATTTTTCACTCAAAATCCATAGGTGTTAACATAGGAATTTTTTGCCCATTGGGACAGGGTAGTTAACTCGATCTGAAAAGTTGTTTTCTCGTTTTAGTATCATACCATATCCACTAAAGATTGTCCTAAGCTTAAAATATGGAAGAAAAAAAACATTTACTCGTGTCGAAAAGACTTCACAACCTCAACCCTTACGAAAAAACCCTCGTGGAGGCATCCGAATCACTATTTGAAAAACCTTTGTTTCTTTCGATGTTTTTCGACGAATCTGTAAGGAAACGCTCAAGTTTAAGAGTCTTACACATATAAATGGTTAAAATACGAATTTTTTTCACTTTCGCTTCCGGGCCATTTTTCACTCAAAATCCATAGGTGTTAACATAGGAACTTTTTTGCCCATTGGGACAGGGTCGTTAACTCGATCTGAAAAGTTGTTTTGTCGTTTCAGTATCATACCATATCCACTAAAGATTGTCCTAAGCTTAAAATATGAAAGAAAAAACACATTTACTCATGTCGAAAAGACTTCACAACCTCAACCCTTACGAAAAGACCCTCGTGGAGGCACCCGAATGACTATGTGAAAGACCTTTGTTTCTTTCGATGTTTTTCGACGAATCTGTAAGGAAACGCTCAAGTTTAAGAGTCTTACACATATAAATGGTTAAAATACGAATTTTTTTCACTTTCGCTTCCGGGCCATTTTTCACTCAAAATCCATAGGTGTTAACATAAGAACTTTTTTGCCCATTGGGACAGGGTCGTTAACTCGATCTGAAAAGTTGTTTTCTCATTTTAGTATCATACCATATCCACAAAAGATTGTCCTAAGCTTAAAATATGGAAGAAAAAAAACATTTACTCGTGTCGAAAAGACTTCACAACCTCAACCCTTACGAAAAGACCCTCGTGGAGGCATCCGAATCACTATTTGAAAAACCTTTGTTTCTTTCGATGTTTTTCGACGAATCTGTAAGGAAACGCTCAAGTTTAAGAGTCTTACACATATAAATGGTTAAAATACGAATTTTTTTCACTTTCGCTTCCGGGCCATTTTTCACTCAAAATCCATAGGTGTTAACATAGGAATTTTTTGCCCATTGGGACAGGGTAGTTAACTCGATCTGAAAAGTTGTTTTCTCGTTTTAGTATCATACCATATCCACTAAAGATTGTCCTAAGCTTAAAATATGGAAGAAAAAAAACATTTACTCGTGTCGAAAAGACTTCACAACCTCAACCCTTACGAAAAAACCCTCGTGGAGGCATCCGAATCACTATTTGAAAAACCTTTGTTTCTTTTGATGTTTTTCGACGAATCTGTAAGGAAACGCTCAAGTTTAAGAGTCTTACACATATAAATGGTTAAAATACGAATTTTTTTCACTTTCGCTTCCGGGCCATTTTTCACTCAAAATCCATAGGTGTTAACATAGGAATTTTTTGCCCATTGGGACAGGGTAGTTAACTCGATCTGAAAAGTTGTTTTCTCGTTTTAGTATCATACCATATCCACTAAAGATTGTCCTAAGCTTAAAATATGGAAGAAAAAAAACATTTACTCGTGTCGAAAAGACTTCACAACCTCAACCCTTACGAAAAGACCCTCGTGGAGGCACCCGAATGACTATGTGAAAGACCTTTGTTTCTTTCGATGTTTTTCGACGAATCTGTAAGGAAACGCTCAAGTTTAAGAGTCTTACACATATAAATGGTTAAAATACGAATTTTTTTCACTTTCGCTTCCGGGCCATTTTTCACTCAAAATCCATAGGTGTTAACATAGGAACTTTTTTGCCCATTGGGACAGGGTCGTTAACTCGATCTGAAAAGTTGTTTTGTCGTTTCAGTATCATACCATATCCACTAAAGATTGTCCTAAGCTTAAAATATGAAAGAAAAAACACATTTACTCGTGTCGAAAAGACTTCACAACCTCAACCCTTACGAAAAGACCCTCGTGGAGGCACCCGAATGACTATGTGAAAGACCTTTGTTTCTTTCGATGTTTTTTGACGAATCTGTAAGGAAACGCTCAAGTTTAAGAGTCTTACACATATAAATGGTTAAAATACGAATTTTTTTCACTTTCGCTTCCGGGCCATTTTTCACTCAAAATCCATAGGTGTTAACATAAGAACTTTTTTGCCCATTGGGACAGGGTCGTTAACTCGATCTGAAAAGTTGTTTTCTCATTTTAGTATCATACCATATCCACAAAAGATTGTCCTAAGCTTAAAATATGGAAGAAAAAAAACATTTACTCGTGTCGAAAAGACTTCACAACCTCAACCCTTACGAAAAGACCCTCGTGTAGGCATCCGAATCACTATTTGAAAAACCTTTGTTTCTTTCGATGTTTTTCGACGAATCTGTAAGGAAACGCTCAAGTTTAAGAGTCTTACACATATAAATGGTTAAAATACGAATTTTTTTCACTTTCGCTTCCGGGCCATTTTTCACTCAAAATCCATAGGTGTTAACATAGGAACTTTTTTGCCCATTGGGACAGGGTCGTTAACTCGATCTGAAAAGTTGTTTTGTCGTTTCAGTATCATACCATATCCACTAAAGATTGTCCTAAGCTTAAAATATGAAAGAAAAACACATTTACTCGTGTCGAAAAGACTTCACAACCTCAACCCTTACGAAAAGACCCTCGTGGAGGCACCCGAATGACTATGTGAAAGACCTTTGTTTCTTTCGATGTTTTTCGACGAATCTGTAAGGAAACGCTCAAGTTTAAGAGTCTTACACATATAAATGGTTAAAATACGAATTTTTTTCACTTTCGCTTCCGGGCCATTTTTCACTCAAAATCCATAGGTGTTAACATAGGAACTTTTTTGCCCATTGGGACAGGGTCGTTAACTCGATCTGAAAAGTTGTTTTGTCGTTTCAGTATCATACCATATCCACTAAAGATTGTCCTAAGCTTAAAATATGAAAGAAAAAACACATTTACTCATGTCGAAAAGACTTCACAACCTCAACCCTTACGAAAAGACCCTCGTGGAGGCACCCGAATGACTATGTGAAAGACCTTTGTTTCTTTCGATGTTTTTCGACGAATCTGTAAGGAAACGCTCAAGTTTAAGAGTCTTACACATATAAATGGTTAAAATACGAATTTTTTTCACTTTCGCTTCCGGGCCATTTTTCACTCAAAATCCATAGGTGTTAACATAAGAACTTTTTTGCCCATTGGGACAGGGTCGTTAACTCGATCTGAAAAGTTGTTTTCTCATTTTAGTATCATACCATATCCACAAAAGATTGTCCTAAGCTTAAAATATGGAAGAAAAAAAACATTTACTCGTGTCGAAAAGACTTCACAACCTCAACCCTTACGAAAAGACCCTCGTGGAGGCATCCGAATCACTATTTGAAAAACCTTTGTTTCTTTCGATGTTTTTCGACGAATCTGTAAGGAAACGCTCAAGTTTAAGAGTCTTACACATATAAATGGTTAAAATACGAATTTTTTTCACTTTCGCTTCCGGGCCATTTTTCACTCAAAATCCATAGGTGTTAACATAGGAATTTTTTGCCCATTGGGACAGGGTAGTTAACTCGATCTGAAAAGTTGTTTTCTCGTTTTAGTATCATACCATATCCACTAAAGATTGTCCTAAGCTTAAAATATGGAAGAAAAAAAACATTTACTCGTGTCGAAAAGACTTCACAACCTCAACCCTTACGAAAAAACCCTCGTGGAGGCATCCGAATCACTATTTGAAAAACCTTTGTTTCTTTTGATGTTTTTCGACGAATCTGTAAGGAAACGCTCAAGTTTAAGAGTCTTACACATATAAATGGTTAAAATACGAATTTTTTTCACTTTCGCTTCCGGGCCATTTTTCACTCAAAATCCATAGGTGTTAACATAGGAATTTTTTGCCCATTGGGACAGGGTAGTTAACTCGATCTGAAAAGTTGTTTTCTCGTTTTAGTATCATACCATATCCACTAAAGATTGTCCTAAGCTTAAAATATGGAAGAAAAAAAACATTTACTCGTGTCGAAAAGACTTCACAACCTCAACCCTTACGAAAAGACCCTCGTGGAGGCACCCGAATGACTATGTGAAAGACCTTTGTTTCTTTCGATGTTTTTCGACGAATCTGTAAGGAAACGCTCAAGTTTAAGAGTCTTACACATATAAATGGTTAAAATACGAATTTTTTTCACTTTCGCTTCCGGGCCATTTTTCACTCAAAATCCATAGGTGTTAACATAGGAACTTTTTTGCCCATTGGGACAGGGTCGTTAACTCGATCTGAAAAGTTGTTTTGTCGTTTCAGTATCATACCATATCCACTAAAGATTGTCCTAAGCTTAAAATATGAAAGAAAAAACACATTTACTCGTGTCGAAAAGACTTCACAACCTCAACCCTTACGAAAAGACCCTCGTGGAGGCACCCGAATGACTATGTGAAAGACCTTTGTTTCTTTCGATGTTTTTTGACGAATCTGTAAGGAAACGCTCAAGTTTAAGAGTCTTACACATATAAATGGTTAAAATACGAATTTTTTTCACTTTCGCTTCCGGGCCATTTTTCACTCAAAATCCATAGGTGTTAACATAAGAACTTTTTTGCCCATTGGGACAGGGTCGTTAACTCGATCTGAAAAGTTGTTTTCTCATTTTAGTATCATACCATATCCACAAAAGATTGTCCTAAGCTTAAAATATGGAAGAAAAAAAACATTTACTCGTGTCGAAAAGACTTCACAACCTCAACCCTTACGAAAAGACCCTCGTGTAGGCATCCGAATCACTATTTGAAAAACCTTTGTTTCTTTCGATGTTTTTCGACGAATCTGTAAGGAAACGCTCAAGTTTAAGAGTCTTACACATATAAATGGTTAAAATACGAATTTTTTTCACGTTTGCTTCCGGGCCATTTTTCACTCAAAATCCATAGGTGTTGACATAGGAACTTTTTTGCCCATTGGGACAGGGTCGTTAACTCGATCTGAAAAGTTGTTTTCTCGTTTTAGTATCATACCATATCCACTAAAGATTGTCCTAAGCTTAAAATATGGAAGAAAAAAAACATTTACTCGTGTCGAAAAGACTTCACAACCTCAACCCTTACGAAAAAACCCTCGTGGAGGCATCCGAATCACTATTTGAAAAACCTTTGTTTCTTTTGATGTTTTTCGACGAATCTGTAAGGAAACGCTCAAGTTTAAGAGTCTTACACATATAAATGGTTAAAATACGAATTTTTTTCACTTTCGCTTCCGGGCCATTTTTCACTCAAAATCCATAGGTGTTAACATAGGAATTTTTTGCCCATTGGGACAGGGTAGTTAACTCGATCTGAAAAGTTGTTTTCTCGTTTTAGTATCATACCATATCCACTAAAGATTGTCCTAAGCTTAAAATATGGAAGAAAAAAAACATTTACTCGTGTCGAAAAGACTTCACAACCTCAACCCTTACGAAAAGACCCTCGTGGAGGCACCCGAATGACTATGTGAAAGACCTTTGTTTCTTTCGATGTTTTTCGACGAATCTGTAAGGAAACGCTCAAGTTTAAGAGTCTTACACATATAAATGGTTAAAATACGAATTTTTTTCACTTTCGCTTCCGGGCCATTTTTCACTCAAAATCCATAGGTGTTAACATAGGAACTTTTTTGCCCATTGGGACAGGGTCGTTAACTCGATCTGAAAAGTTGTTTTGTCGTTTCAGTATCATACCATATCCACTAAAGATTGTCCTAAGCTTAAAATATGAAAGAAAAACACATTTACTCGTGTCGAAAAGACTTCACAACCTCAACCCTTACGAAAAGACCCTCGTGGAGGCACCCGAATGACTATGTGAAAGACCTTTGTTTCTTTCGATGTTTTTCGACGAATCTGTAAGGAAACGCTCAAGTTTAAGAGTCTTACACATATAAATGGTTAAAATACGAATTTTTTTCACTTTCGCTTCCGGGCCATTTTTCACTCAAAATCCATAGGTGTTAACATAGGAACTTTTTTGCCCATTGGGACAGGGTCGTTAACTCGATCTGAAAAGTTGTTTTGTCGTTTCAGTATCATACCATATCCACTAAAGATTGTCCTAAGCTTAAAATATGAAAGAAAAAACACATTTACTCATGTCGAAAAGACTTCACAACCTCAACCCTTACGAAAAGACCCTCGTGGAGGCACCCGAATGACTATGTGAAAGACCTTTGTTTCTTTCGATGTTTTTCGACGAATCTGTAAGGAAACGCTCAAGTTTAAGAGTCTTACACATATAAATGGTTAAAATACGAATTTTTTTCACTTTCGCTTCCGGGCCATTTTTCACTCAAAATCCATAGGTGTTAACATAAGAACTTTTTTGCCCATTGGGACAGGGTCGTTAACTCGATCTGAAAAGTTGTTTTCTCATTTTAGTATCATACCATATCCACAAAAGATTGTCCTAAGCTTAAAATATGGAAGAAAAAAAACATTTACTCGTGTCGAAAAGACTTCACAACCTCAACCCTTACGAAAAGACCCTCGTGGAGGCATCCGAATCACTATTTGAAAAACCTTTGTTTCTTTCGATGTTTTTCGACGAATCTGTAAGGAAACGCTCAAGTTTAAGAGTCTTACACATATAAATGGTTAAAATACGAATTTTTTTCACTTTCGCTTCCGGGCCATTTTTCACTCAAAATCCATAGGTGTTAACATAGGAATTTTTTGCCCATTGGGACAGGGTAGTTAACTCGATCTGAAAAGTTGTTTTCTCGTTTTAGTATCATACCATATCCACTAAAGATTGTCCTAAGCTTAAAATATGGAAGAAAAAAAACATTTACTCGTGTCGAAAAGACTTCACAACCTCAACCCTTACGAAAAAACCCTCGTGGAGGCATCCGAATCACTATTTGAAAAACCTTTGTTTCTTTTGATGTTTTTCGACGAATCTGTAAGGAAACGCTCAAGTTTAAGAGTCTTACACATATAAATGGTTAAAATACGAATTTTTTTCACTTTCGCTTCCGGGCCATTTTTCACTCAAAATCCATAGGTGTTAACATAGGAATTTTTTGCCCATTGGGACAGGGTAGTTAACTCGATCTGAAAAGTTGTTTTCTCGTTTTAGTATCATACCATATCCACTAAAGATTGTCCTAAGCTTAAAATATGGAAGAAAAAAAACATTTACTCGTGTCGAAAAGACTTCACAACCTCAACCCTTACGAAAAGACCCTCGTGGAGGCACCCGAATGACTATGTGAAAGACCTTTGTTTCTTTCGATGTTTTTCGACGAATCTGTAAGGAAACGCTCAAGTTTAAGAGTCTTACACATATAAATGGTTAAAATACGAATTTTTTTCACTTTCGCTTCCGGGCCATTTTTCACTCAAAATCCATAGGTGTTAACATAGGAACTTTTTTGCCCATTGGGACAGGGTCGTTAACTCGATCTGAAAAGTTGTTTTGTCGTTTCAGTATCATACCATATCCACTAAAGATTGTCCTAAGCTTAAAATATGAAAGAAAAAACACATTTACTCGTGTCGAAAAGACTTCACAACCTCAACCCTTACGAAAAGACCCTCGTGGAGGCACCCGAATGACTATGTGAAAGACCTTTGTTTCTTTCGATGTTTTTTGACGAATCTGTAAGGAAACGCTCAAGTTTAAGAGTCTTACACATATAAATGGTTAAAATACGAATTTTTTTCACTTTCGCTTCCGGGCCATTTTTCACTCAAAATCCATAGGTGTTAACATAAGAACTTTTTTGCCCATTGGGACAGGGTCGTTAACTCGATCTGAAAAGTTGTTTTCTCATTTTAGTATCATACCATATCCACAAAAGATTGTCCTAAGCTTAAAATATGGAAGAAAAAAAACATTTACTCGTGTCGAAAAGACTTCACAACCTCAACCCTTACGAAAAGACCCTCGTGTAGGCATCCGAATCACTATTTGAAAAACCTTTGTTTCTTTCGATGTTTTTCGACGAATCTGTAAGGAAACGCTCAAGTTTAAGAGTCTTACACATATAAATGGTTAAAATACGAATTTTTTTCACGTTTGCTTCCGGGCCATTTTTCACTCAAAATCCATAGGTGTTGACATAGGAACTTTTTTGCCCATTGGGACAGGGTCGTTAACTCGATCTGAAAAGTTGTTTTCTCGTTTTAGTATCATACCATATCCACTAAAGATTGTCCTAAGCTTAAAATATGGAAGAAAAAAAACATTTACTCGTGTCGAAAAGACTTCACAACCTCAACCCTTACGAAAAAACCCTCGTGGAGGCATCCGAATCACTATTTGAAAAACCTTTGTTTCTTTTGATGTTTTTCGACGAATCTGTAAGGAAACGCTCAAGTTTAAGAGTCTTACACATATAAATGGTTAAAATACGAATTTTTTTCACTTTCGCTTCCGGGCCATTTTTCACTCAAAATCCATAGGTGTTAACATAGGAATTTTTTGCCCATTGGGACAGGGTAGTTAACTCGATCTGAAAAGTTGTTTTCTCGTTTTAGTATCATACCATATCCACTAAAGATTGTCCTAAGCTTAAAATATGGAAGAAAAAAAACATTTACTCGTGTCGAAAAGACTTCACAACCTCAACCCTTACGAAAAGACCCTCGTGGAGGCACCCGAATGACTATGTGAAAGACCTTTGTTTCTTTCGATGTTTTTCGACGAATCTGTAAGGAAACGCTCAAGTTTAAGAGTCTTACACATATAAATGGTTAAAATACGAATTTTTTTCACTTTCGCTTCTGGGCCATTTTTCACTCAAAATCCATAGGTGTTAACATAGGAACTTTTTTGCCCATTGGGACAGGGTCGTTAACTCGATCTGAAAAGTTGTTTTGTCGTTTCAGTATCATACCATATCCACTAAAGATTGTCCTAAGCTTAAAATATGAAAGAAAAACACATTTACTCGTGTCGAAAAGACTTCACAACCTCAACCCTTACGAAAAGACCCTCGTGGAGGCACCCGAATGACTATGTGAAAGACCTTTGTTTCTTTCGATGTTTTTCGACGAATCTGTAAGGAAACGCTAAAGTTTAAGAGTCTTACACATATAAATGGTTAAAATACGAATTTTTTTCACTTTCGCTTCCGGGCCATTTTTCACTCAAAATCCATAGGTGTTAACATAAGAACTTTTTTGCCCATTGGGACAGGGTCGTTAACTCGATCTGAAAAGTTGTTTTCTCATTTTAGTATCATACCATATCCACAAAAGATTGTCCTAAGCTTAAAATATGGAAGAAAAAAAACATTTACTCGTGTCGAAAAGACTTCACAACCTCAACCCTTACGAAAAGACCCTCGTGTAGGCATCCGAATCACTATTTGAAAAACCTTTGTTTCTTTCGATGTTTTTCGACGAATCTGTAAGGAAACGCTCAAGTTTAAGAGTCTTACACATATAAATGGTTAAAATACGAATTTTTTTCACGTTTGCTTCCGGGCCATTTTTCACTCAAAATCCATAGGTGTTAACATAGGAACTTTTTTGCCCATTGGGACAGGGTCGTTAACTCGATCTGAAAAGTTGTTTTCTCGTTTTAGTATCATACCATATCCACAAAAGATTGTCCTAAGCTTAAAATATGGAAGAAAAAAAACATTTACTCGTGTCGAAAAGACTTCACAACCTCAACCCTTACGAAAAGACCCTCGTGGAGGCATCCGAATCACTATTTGAAAAACCTTTGTTTCTTTCGATGTTTTTCGACGAATCTGTAAGGAAACGCTCAAGTTTAAGAGTCTTACACATATAAATGGTTAAAATACGAATTTTTTTCACTTTCGCTTCCGGGCCATTTTTCACTCAAAATCCATAGGTGTTAACATAGGAATTTTTTGCCCATTGGGACAGGGTAGTTAACTCGATCTGAAAAGTTGTTTTCTCGTTTTAGTATCATACCATATCCACTAAAGATTGTCCTAAGCTTAAAATATGGAAGAAAAAAAACATTTACTCGTGTCGAAAAGACTTCACAACCTCAACCCTTACGAAAAGACCCTCGTGGAGGCACCCGAATGACTATGTGAAAGACCTTTGTTTCTTTCGATGTTTTTCGACGAATCTGTAAGGAAACGCTCAAGTTTAAGAGTCTTACACATATAAATGGTTAAAATACGAATTTTTTTCACTTTCGCTTCCGGGCCATTTTTCACTCAAAATCCATAGGTGTTAACATAGGAACTTTTTTGCCCATTGGGACAGGGTCGTTAACTCGATCTGAAAAGTTGTTTTCTCGTTTTAGTATCATACCATATCCACTAAAGATTGTCCTAAGCTTAAAATATGGAAGAAAAAAAACATTTACTCGTGTCGAAAAGACTTCACAACCTCAACCCTTACGAAAAAACCCTCGTGGAGGCATCCGAATCACTATTTGAAAAACCTTTGTTTCTTTTGATGTTTTTCGACGAATCTGTAAGGAAACGCTCAAGTTTAAGAGTCTTACACATATAAATGGTTAAAATACGAATTTTTTTCACTTTCGCTTCCGGGCCATTTTTCACTCAAAATCCATAGGTGTTAACATAGGAATTTTTTGCCCATTGGGACAGGGTAGTTAACTCGATCTGAAAAGTTGTTTTCTCGTTTTAGTATCATACCATATCCACTAAAGATTGTCCTAAGCTTAAAATATGGAAGAAAAAAAACATTTACTCGTGTCGAAAAGACTTCACAACCTCAACCCTTACGAAAAGACCCTCGTGGAGGCACCCGAATGACTATGTGAAAGACCTTTGTTTCTTTCGATGTTTTTCGACGAATCTGTAAGGAAACGCTCAAGTTTAAGAGTCTTACACATATAAATGGTTAAAATACGAATTTTTTTCACTTTCGCTTCCGGGCCATTTTTCACTCAAAATCCATAGGTGTTAACATAGGAACTTTTTTGCCCATTGGGACAGGGTCGTTAACTCGATCTGAAAAGTTGTTTTGTCGTTTCAGTATCATACCATATCCACTAAAGATTGTCCTAAGCTTAAAATATGAAAGAAAAAACACATTTACTCGTGTCGAAAAGACTTCACAACCTCAACCCTTACGAAAAGACCCTCGTGGAGGCACCCGAATGACTATGTGAAAGACCTTTGTTTCTTTCGATGTTTTTTGACGAATCTGTAAGGAAACGCTCAAGTTTAAGAGTCTTACACATATAAATGGTTAAAATACGAATTTTTTTCACTTTCGCTTCCGGGCCATTTTTCACTCAAAATCCATAGGTGTTAACATAGGAACTTTTTTGCCCATTGGGACAGGGTCGTTAACTCGATCTGAAAAGTTGTTTTCTCATTTTAGTATCATACCATATCCACAAAAGATTGTCCTAAGCTTAAAATATGGAAGAAAAAAAACATTTACTCGTGTCGAAAAGACTTCACAACCTCAACCCTTACGAAAAGACCCTCGTGTAGGCATCCGAATCACTATTTGAAAAACCTTTGTTTCTTTCGATGTTTTTCGACGAATCTGTAAGGAAACGCTCAAGTTTAAGAGTCTTACACATATAAATGGTTAAAATACGAATTTTTTTCACGTTTGCTTCCGGGCCATTTTTCACTCAAAATCCATAGGTGTTAACATAGGAACTTTTTTGCCCATTGGGACAGGGTCGTTAACTCGATCTGAAAAGTTGTTTTCTCGTTTTAGTATCATACCATATCCACTAAAGATTGTCCTAAGCTTAAAATATGGAAGAAAAAAAACATTTACTCGTGTCGAAAAGACTTCACAACCTCAACCCTTACGAAAAAACCCTCGTGGAGGCATCCGAATCACTATTTGAAAAACCTTTGTTTCTTTTGATGTTTTTCGACGAATCTGTAAGGAAACGCTCAAGTTTAAGAGTCTTACACATATAAATGGTTAAAATACGAATTTTTTTCACTTTCGCTTCCGGGCCATTTTTCACTCAAAATCCATAGGTGTTAACATAGGAATTTTTTGCCCATTGGGACAGGGTAGTTAACTCGATCTGAAAAGTTGTTTTCTCGTTTTAGTATCATACCATATCCACTAAAGATTGTCCTAAGCTTAAAATATGGAAGAAAAAAAACATTTACTCGTGTCGAAAAGACTTCACAACCTCAACCCTTACGAAAAGACCCTCGTGGAGGCACCCGAATGACTATGTGAAAGACCTTTGTTTCTTTCGATGTTTTTCGACGAATCTGTAAGGAAACGCTCAAGTTTAAGAGTCTTACACATATAAATGGTTAAAATACGAATTTTTTTCACTTTCGCTTCCGGGCCATTTTTCACTCAAAATCCATAGGTGTTAACATAGGAACTTTTTTGCCCATTCGGACAGGGTCGTTAACTCGATCTGAAAAGTTGTTTTCTTGTTTTAGTATCATACCATATCCACTAAAGATTGTCCTAAGCTTAAAATATGGAAGAAAAAACACATTTACTCGTGTCGAAAAGACTTCACAACCTCAACCCTTACGAAAAGACACTCGTGGAGGCACACGAATGACTATGTGAAAGACCTTTGTTTATTTCGATGTTTTTCGACGAATCTGTACGGAAACGCTCAAGTTTAAGAGTCTTACACATATAAATGGTTAAAATACGAATTTTTTTCACTTTCGCTTCCGGGCCATTTTTCACTCAAAATCCATAGGTGTTAACATAGGAACTTTTTTGCCCATTGGGACAGGGTCGTTAACTCGATCTGAAAAGTTGTTTTCTCGTTTTAGTATCATACCATATCCACAAAAGATTGTCCTAAGCTTAAAATATGGAAGAAAAAAAACATTTACTCGTGTCGAAAAGACTTCACAACCTCAACCCTTACGAAAAGACCCTCGTGGAGGCACCCGAATGACTATGTGAAAAACCTTTGTTTCTTTCGATGTTTTTCGACGAATCTGTAGGGAAACGCTCAAGTTTAAGAGTCTTACACATATAAATGGTTAAAAAACGAATTTTTTTCACTTTCGCTTCCGGGCCATTTTTCACTCAAAATCCATAGGTGTTAACATAGGAACTTTTTTGCCCATTGGGACAGGGTCGTTAACTCGATCTGAAAAGTTGTTTTCTTGTTTTAGTATCATACCATATCCACTAAAGATTGTCCTAAGCTTAAAATATGGAAGAAAAAATACATTTACTCGTGTCGAAAAGACTTCACAACCTCAACCCTTACGTAAAGACCCTCGTGGAGGCACCCGAATGACTATGTGGAAAACCTTTGTTTCTTTCGATGTTTTTCGACGAATCTATAAGGAAACGCTCAAGTTTAAGAGTCTTACACATATAAATGGTTAAAATACAAATTTTTTTCACTTTCGCTTCCGGGCCATTTTTCACTCAAAATCCATAGGTGTTAACATAGGAACTTTTTTGCCCATTGGGACAGGGTCGTTAACTCGACCTGAAAAGTTGTTTTCTCGTTTTAGTATCATACCATATCCACAAAAGATTGTCCTAAGCTTAAAATATGGAAGAAAAAAAACATTTACTCGTGTCGAAAAGACTTCACAACCTCAACCCTTACGAAAAGACCCTCGTGGAGGCATCCGAATCACTATTTGAAAAACCTTTGTTTCTTTCGATGTTTTTCGACGAATCTGTAAGAAAACGCTCAAGTTTAAGAGTCTTACACATATAAATGGTTAAAATACGAATTTTTTTCACTTTCGCTTCCGGGCCATTTTTCACTCAAAATCCATAGGTGTTAACATAGGAACTTTTTTGCCCATTGGGACAGGGTCGTTAACTCGATCTGAAAAGTTGTTTTCTCGTTTTAGTATCATACCATATCCACAAAAGATTGTCCTAAGCTTAAAATATGGAAGAAAAAAAACATTTACTCGTGTCGAAAAGACTTCACAACCTCAACCCTTACGAAAAGTCCCTCGTGGAGGCACCCGAATGACTATGTGAAAAACCTTTGTTTCTTTCGATGTTTTTCGACGAATCTGTAAGGAAACGCTCAAGTTTAAGAGTCTTACACATATAAATGGTTAAAATACAAATTTTTTTCACTTTCGCTTCCGGGCCATTTTTCACTCAAAATCCATAGGTGTTAACATAGGAACTTTTTTGCCCATTGGGACAGGGTCGTTAACTCGACCTGAAAAGTTGTTTTCTCGTTTTAGTATCATACCATATCCACAAAAGATTGTCCTAAGCTTAAAATATGGAAGAAAAAAAACATTTACTCGTGTCGAAAAGACTTCACAACCTCAACCCTTACGAAAAGACCCTCGTGGAGGCATCCGAATCACTATTTGAAAAACCTTTGTTTCTTTCGATGTTTTTCGACGAATCTGTAAGAAAACGCTCAAGTTTAAGAGTCTTACACATATAAATGGTTAAAATACGAATTTTTTTCACTTTCGCTTCCGGGCCATTTTTCACTCAAAATCCATAGGTGTTAACATAGGAACTTTTTTGCCCATTGGGACAGGGTCGTTAACTCGATCTGAAAAGTTGTTTTCTCGTTTCAGTATCATACCATATCCACAAAAGATTGTCCTAAGCTTAAAATATGGAAGAAAAAAAACATTTACTCGTGTCGAAAAGACTTCACAACCTCAACCCTTACGAAAAGACCCTCGTGGAGGCATCCGAATCACTATTTGAAAAACCTTTGTTTCTTTCGATGTTTTTCGACGAATCTGTAGGGAAACGCTCAAGTTTAAGAGTCTTACACATATAAATGGTTAAAAAACGAATTTTTTTCACTTTCGCTTCCGGGCCATTTTTCACTCAAAATCCATAGGTGTTAACATAGGAACTTTTTTGCCCATTGGGACAGGGTCGTTAACTCGATCTGAAAAGTTGTTTTCTTGTTTTAGTATCATACCATATCCACTAAAGATTGTCCTAAGCTTAAAATATGGAAGAAAAAATACATTTACTCGTGTCGAAAAGACTTCACAACCTCAACCCTTACGTAAAGACCCTCGTGGAGGCACCCGAATGACTATGTGGAAAACCTTTGTTTCTTTCGATGTTTTTCGACGAATCTATAAGGAAACGCTCAAGTTTAAGAGTCTTACACATATAAATGGTTAAAATACAAATTTTTTTCACTTTCGCTTCCGGGCCATTTTTCACTCAAAATCCATAGGTGTTAACATAGGAACTTTTTTGCCCATTGGGACAGGGTCGTTAACTCGACCTGAAAAGTTGTTTTCTCGTTTTAGTATCATACCATATCCACAAAAGATTGTCCTAAGCTTAAAATATGGAAGAAAAAAAACATTTACTCGTGTCGAAAAGACTTCACAACCTCAACCCTTACGAAAAGACCCTCGTGGAGGCATCCGAATCACTATTTGAAAAACCTTTGTTTCTTTCGATGTTTTTCGACGAATCTGTAAGAAAACGCTCAAGTTTAAGAGTCTTACACATATAAATGGTTAAAATACGAATTTTTTTCACTTTCGCTTCCGGGCCATTTTTCACTCAAAATCCATAGGTGTTAACATAGGAACTTTTTTGCCCATTGGGACAGGGTCGTTAACTCGATCTGAAAAGTTGTTTTCTCGTTTTAGTATCATACCATATCCACAAAAGATTGTCCTAAGCTTAAAATATGGAAGAAAAAAAACATTTACTCGTGTCGAAAAGACTTCACAACCTCAACCCTTACGAAAAGTCCCTCGTGGAGGCACCCGAATGACTATGTGAAAAACCTTTGTTTCTTTCGATGTTTTTCGACGAATCTGTAAGGAAACGCTCAAGTTTAAGAGTCTTACACATATAAATGGTTAAAATACAAATTTTTTTCACTTTCGCTTCCGGGCCATTTTTCACTCAAAATCCATAGGTGTTAACATAGGAACTTTTTTGCCCATTGGGACAGGGTCGTTAACTCGACCTGAAAAGTTGTTTTCTCGTTTTAGTATCATACCATATCCACAAAAGATTGTCCTAAGCTTAAAATATGGAAGAAAAAAAACATTTACTCGTGTCGAAAAGACTTCACAACCTCAACCCTTACGAAAAGACCCTCGTGGAGGCATCCGAATCACTATTTGAAAAACCTTTGTTTCTTTCGATGTTTTTCGACGAATCTGTAAGAAAACGCTCAAGTTTAAGAGTCTTACACATATAAATGGTTAAAATACGAATTTTTTTCACTTTCGCTTCCGGGCCATTTTTCACTCAAAATCCATAGGTGTTAACATAGGAACTTTTTTGCCCATTGGGACAGGGTCGTTAACTCGATCTGAAAAGTTGTTTTCTCGTTTCAGTATCATACCATATCCACAAAAGATTGTCCTAAGCTTAAAATATGGAAGAAAAAAAACATTTACTCGTGTCGAAAAGACTTCACAACCTCAACCCTTACGAAAAGACCCTCGTGGAGGCATCCGAATCACTATTTGAAAAACCTTTGTTTCTTTCGATGTTTTTCGACGAATCTGTAGGGAAACGCTCAAGTTTAAGAGTCTTACACATATAAATGGTTAAAAAACGAATTTTTTTCACTTTCGCTTCCGGGCCATTTTTCACTCAAAATCCATAGGTGTTAACATAGGAACTTTTTTGCCCATTGGGACAGGGTCGTTAACTCGATCTGAAAAGTTGTTTTCTTGTTTTAGTATCATACCATATCCACTAAAGATTGTCCTAAGCTTAAAATATGGAAGAAAAAATACATTTACTCGTGTCGAAAAGACTTCACAACCTCAACCCTTACGTAAAGACCCTCGTGGAGGCACCCGAATGACTATGTGGAAAACCTTTGTTTCTTTCGATGTTTTTCGACGAATCTATAAGGAAACGCTCAAGTTTAAGAGTCTTACACATATAAATGGTTAAAATACAAATTTTTTTCACTTTCGCTTCCGGGCCATTTTTCACTCAAAATCCATAGGTGTTAACATAGGAACTTTTTTGCCCATTGGGACAGGGTCGTTAACTCGACCTGAAAAGTTGTTTTCTCGTTTTAGTATCATACCATATCCACAAAAGATTGTCCTAAGCTTAAAATATGGAAGAAAAAAAACATTTACTCGTGTCGAAAAGACTTCACAACCTCAACCCTTACGAAAAGACCCTCGTGGAGGCATCCGAATCACTATTTGAAAAACCTTTGTTTCTTTCGATGTTTTTCGACGAATCTGTAAGAAAACGCTCAAGTTTAAGAGTCTTACACATATAAATGGTTAAAAAACGAATTTTTTTCACTTTCGCTTCCGGGCCATTTTTCACTCAAAATCCATAGGTGTTAACATAGGAACTTTTTTGCCCATTGGGACAGGGTCGTTAACTCGATCTGAAAAGTTGTTTTCTCGTTTTAGTATCATACCATATCCACAAAAGATTGTCCTAAGCTTAAAATATGGAAGAAAAAAAACATTTACTCGTGTCGAAAAGACTTCACAACCTCAACCCTTACGAAGAGTCCCTCGTGGAGGCACCCGAATGACTATGTGAAAAACCTTTGTTTCTTTCGATGTTTTTCGACGAATCTGTAAGGAAACGCTCAAGTTTAAGAGTCTTACACATATAAATGGTTAAAATACGAATTTTTTTCACTTTCGCTTCCGGGCCATTTTTCACTCAAAATCCATAGGTGTTAACATAGGAACTTTTTTGCCCATTGGGACAGGGTCGTTAACTCGACCTGAAAAGTTGTTTTCTCGTTTTAGTATCATACCATATCCACAAAAGATTGTCCTAAGCTTAAAATATGGAAGAAAAAAAACATTTACTCGTGTCGAAAAGACTTCACAACCTCAACCCTTACGAAAAGACCCTCGTGGAGGCATCCGAATCACTATTTGAAAAACCTTTGTTTCTTTCGATGTTTTTCGACGAATCTGTAAGAAAACGCTCAAGTTTAAGAGTCTTACACATATAAATGGTTAAAATACGAATTTTTTTCACTTTCGCTTCCGGGCCATTTTTCACTCAAAATCCATAGGTGTTAACATAGGAACTTTTTTGCCCATTGGGACAGGGTCGTTAACTCGATCTGAAAAGTTGTTTTCTCGTTTCAGTATCATACCATATCCACAAAAGATTGTCCTAAGCTTAAAATATGGAAGAAAAAAAACATTTACTCGTGTCGAAAAGACTTCACAACCTCAACCCTTACGAAAAGACCCTCGTGGAGGCATCCGAATCACTATTTGAAAAACCTTTGTTTCTTTCGATGTTTTTCGACGAATCTGTAGGGAAACGCTCAAGTTTAAGAGTCTTACACATATAAATGGTTAAAAAACGAATTTTTTTCACTTTCGCTTCCGGGCCATTTTTCACTCAAAATCCATAGGTGTTAACATAGGAACTTTTTTGCCCATTGGGACAGGGTCGTTAACTCGATCTGAAAAGTTGTTTTCTTGTTTTAGTATCATACCATATCCACTAAAGATTGTCCTAAGCTTAAAATATGGAAGAAAAAACACATTTACTCGTGTCGAAAAGACTTCACAACCTCAACCCTTACGAAAAGACCCTCGTGGAGGCATCCGAATCACTATTTGAAAAACCTTTGTTTCTTTCGATGTTTTTCGACGAATCTGTAAGAAAACGCTCAAGTTTAAGAGTCTTACACATATAAATGGTTAAAATACGAATTTTTTTCACTTTCGCTTCCGGGCCATTTTTCACTCAAAATCCATAGGTGTTAACATAGGAACTTTTTTGCCCATTGGGACAGGGTCGTTAACTCGATCTGAAAAGTTGTTTTCTCGTTTCAGTATCATACCATATCCACAAAAGATTGTCCTAAGCTTAAAATATGGAAGAAAAAAAACATTTACTCGTGTCGAAAAGACTTCACAACCTCAACCCTTACGAAAAGACCCTCGTGGAGGCATCCGAATCACTATTTGAAAAACCTTTGTTTCTTTCGATGTTTTTCGACGAATCTGTAGGGAAACGCTCAAGTTTAAGAGTCTTACACATATAAATGGTTAAAAAACGAATTTTTTTCACTTTCGCTTCCGGGCCATTTTTCACTCAAAATCCATAGGTGTTAACATAGGAACTTTTTTGCCCATTGGGACAGGGTCGTTAACTCGATCTGAAAAGTTGTTTTCTTGTTTTAGTATCATACCATATCCACTAAAGATTGTCCTAAGCTTAAAATATGGAAGAAAAAACACATTTACTCGTGTCGAAAAGACTTCACAACCTCAACCCTTACGAAAAGACCCTCGTGGAGGCACCCGAATGACTATGTGAAAAACCTTTGTTTCTTTCGATTTTTTTCGACGAATCTGTAAGGAAACGCTCAAGTTTAAGAGTCTTACACATATAAATGGTTAAAAAACGATTTTTTTTCACTTTCGCTTCCGGGCCATTTTTCACTCAAAATCCATAGGTGTTAACATAGGAACTTTTTTGCCCATTGGGACAGGGTCGTTAACTCGATCTGAAAAGTTGTTTTCTTGTTTTAGTATCATACCATATCCACTAAAGATTGTCCTAAGCTTAAAATATGGAAGAAAAAACACATTTACTCGTGTCGAAAAGACTTCACAACCTCAACCCTTACGAAAAGACCCTCGTGGAGGCATCCGAATCACTATTTGAAAAACCTTTGTTTCTTTCGATGTTTTTCGACGAATCTGTAGGGAAACGCTCAAGTTTAAGAGTCTTACACATATAAATGGTTAAAAAACGAATTTTTTTCACTTTCGCTTCCGGGCCATTTTTCACTCAAAATCCATAGGTGTTAACATAGGAACTTTTTTGCCCATTGGGACAGGGTCGTTAACTCGATCTGAAAAGTTGTTTTCTTGTTTTAGTATCATACCATATCCACTAAAGATTGTCCTAAGCTTAAAATATGGAAGAAAAAATACATTTACTCGTGTCGAAAAGACTTCACAACCTCAACCCTTACGTAAAGACCCTCGTGGAGGCACCCGAATGACTATGTGGAAAACCTTTGTTTCTTTCGATGTTTTTCGACGAATCTATAAGGAAACGCTCAAGTTTAAGAGTCTTACACATATAAATGGTTAAAATACAAATTTTTTTCACTTTCGCTTCCGGGCCATTTTTCACTCAAAATCCATAGGTGTTAACATAGGAACTTTTTTGCCCATTGGGACAGGGTCGTTAACTCGATCTGAAAAGTTGTTTTCTCGTTTTAGTATCATACCATATCCACAAAAGATTGTCCTAAGCTTAAAATATGGAAGAAAAAAAACATTTACTCGTGTCGAAAAGACTTCACAACCTCAACCCTTACGAAAAGTCCCTCGTGGAGGCACCCGAATGACTATGTGAAAAACCTTTGTTTCTTTCGATGTTTTTCGACGAATCTGTAAGGAAACGCTCAAGTTTAAGAGTCTTACACATATAAATGGTTAAAATACAAATTTTTTTCACTTTCGCTTCCGGGCCATTTTTCACTCAAAATCCATAGGTGTTAACATAGGAACTTTTTTGCCCATTGGGACAGGGTCGTTAACTCGACCTGAAAAGTTGTTTTCTCGTTTTAGTATCATACCATATCCACAAAAGATTGTCCTAAGCTTAAAATATGGAAGAAAAAAAACATTTACTCGTGTCGAAAAGACTTCACAACCTCAACCCTTACGAAAAGACCCTCGTGGAGGCATCCGAATCACTATTTGAAAAACCTTTGTTTCTTTCGATGTTTTTCGACGAATCTGTAAGAAAACGCTCAAGTTTAAGAGTCTTACACATATAAATGGTTAAAATACGAATTTTTTTCACTTTCGCTTCCGGGCCATTTTTCACTCAAAATCCATAGGTGTTAACATAGGAACTTTTTTGCCCATTGGGACAGGGTCGTTAACTCGATCTGAAAAGTTGTTTTCTCGTTTCAGTATCATACCATATCCACAAAAGATTGTCCTAAGCTTAAAATATGGAAGAAAAAAAACATTTACTCGTGTCGAAAAGACTTCACAACCTCAACCCTTACGAAAAGACCCTCGTGGAGGCATCCGAATCACTATTTGAAAAACCTTTGTTTCTTTCGATGTTTTTAGACGAATCTGTAGGGAAACGCTCAAGTTTAAGAGTCTTACACATATAAATGGTTAAAAAACGAATTTTTTTCACTTTCGCTTCCGGGCCATTTTTCACTCAAAATCCATAGGTGTTAACATAGGAACTTTTTTGCCCATTGGGACAGGGTCGTTAACTCGATCTGAAAAGTTGTTTTCTTGTTTTAGTATCATACCATATCCACTAAAGATTGTCCTAAGCTTAAAATATGGAAGAAAAAACACATTTACTCGTGTCGAAAAGACTTCACAACCTCAACCCTTACGAAAAGACCCTCGTGGAGGCACCCGAATGACTATGTGAAAAACCTTTGTTTCTTTCGATTTTTTTCGACGAATCTGTAAGGAAACGCTCAAGTTTAAGAGTCTTACACATATAAATGGTTAAAAAACGATTTTTTTTCACTTTCGCTTCCGGGCCATTTTTCACTCAAAATCCATAGGTGTTAACATAGGAACTTTTTTGCCCATTGGGACAGGGTCGTTAACTCGATCTGAAAAGTTGTTTTCTTGTTTTAGTATCATACCATATCCACTAAAGATTGTCCTAAGCTTAAAATATGGAAGAAAAAAAACATTTACTCGTGTCGAAAAGACTTCACAACCTCAACCCTTACGAAAAGACCCTCGTGGAGGCATCCGAATCACTATTTGAAAAACCTTTGTTTCTTTCGATGTTTTTCGACGAATCTGTAAGAAAACGCTCAAGTTTAAGAGTCTTACACATATAAATGGTTAAAAAACGAATTTTTTTCACTTTCGCTTCCGGGCCATTTTTCACTCAAAATCCATAGGTGTTAACATAGGAACTTTTTTGCCCATTGGGACAGGGTCGTTAACTCGATCTGAAAAGTTGTTTTCTCGTTTTAGTATCATACCATATCCACAAAAGATTGTCCTAAGCTTAAAATATGGAAGAAAAAAAACATTTACTCGTGTCGAAAAGACTTCACAACCTCAACCCTTACGAAGAGTCCCTCGTGGAGGCACCCGAATGACTATGTGAAAAACCTTTGTTTCTTTCGATGTTTTTCGACGAATCTGTAAGGAAACGCTCAAGTTTAAGAGTCTTACACATATAAATGGTTAAAATACGAATTTTTTTCACTTTCGCTTCCGGGCCATTTTTCACTCAAAATCCATAGGTGTTAACATAGGAACTTTTTTGCCCATTGGGACAGGGTCGTTAACTCGATCTGAAAAGTTGTTTTCTTGTTTTAGTATCATACCATATCCACTAAAGATTGTCCTAAGCTTAAAATATGGAAGAAAAAACACATTTACTCGTGTCGAAAAGACTTCACAACCTCAACCCTTACGAAAAGACCCTCGTGGAGGCACCCGAATGACTATGTGAAAAACCTTTGTTTCTTTCGATGTTTTTCGACGAATCTGTAAGGAAACGCTCAAGTTTAAGAGTCTTACACATATAAATGGTTAAAAAACGATTTTTTTTCACTTTCGCTTCCGGGCCATTTTTCACTCAAAATCCATAGGTGTTAACATAGGAACTTTTTTGCCCATTGGGACAGGGTCGTTAACTCGACCTGAAAAGTTGTTTTCTCGTTTTAGTATCATACCATATCCACAAAAGATTGTCCTAAGCTTAAAATATGGAAGAAAAAAAACATTTACTCGTGTCGAAAAGACTTCACAACCTCAACCCTTACGAAAAGACCCTCGTGGAGGCATCCGAATCACTATTTGAAAAACCTTTGTTTCTTTCGATGTTTTTCGACGAATCTGTAAGAAAACGCTCAAGTTTAAGAGTCTTACACATATAAATGGTTAAAATACGAATTTTTTTCACTTTCGCTTCCGGGCCATTTTTCACTCAAAATCCATAGGTGTTAACATAGGAACTTTTTTGCCCATTGGGACAGGGTCGTTAACTCGATCTGAAAAGTTGTTTTCTCGTTTCAGTATCATACCATATCCACAAAAGATTGTCCTAAGCTTAAAATATGGAAGAAAAAAAACATTTACTCGTGTCGAAAAGACTTCACAACCTCAACCCTAACGAAAAGACCCTCGTGGAGGCACCCGAATGACTATGTGGAAAACCTTTGTTTCTTTCGATGTTTTTCGACGAATCTGTAAGGAAACGCTCAAGTTTAAGAGTCTTACACATATAAATGGTTAAAATACGAATTTTTTTCACTTTCGCTTCCGGGCCATTTTTCACTCAAAATCCATAGGTGTTAACATAGGAACTTTTTTGCCCATTGGGACAGGGTCGTTAACTCGATCTGAAAAGTTGTTTTGTCGTTTCAGTATCATACCATATCCACTAAAGATTGTCCTAAGCTTAAAATATGGAAGAAAAAACACATTTACTCGTGTCGAAAAGACTTCACAACCTCAACCCTTACGAAAAGACCCTCGTGGAGGCACCCGAATGACTATGTGAAAGACCTTTGTTTCTTTCGATGTTTTTCGACGAATCTGTAAGGAAACGCTCAAGTTTAAGAGTCTTACACATATAAATGGTTAAAATACGAATTTTTTTCACTTTCGCTTCCGGGCCATTTTTCACTCAAAATCCATAGGTGTTAACATAGGAATTTTTTGCCCATTGGGACAGGGTAGTTAACTCGATCTGAAAAGTTGTTTTCTCGTTTTAGTATCATACCATATCCACTAAAGATTGTCCTAAGCTTAAAATATGGAAGAAAAAAAACATTTACTCGTGTCGAAAAGACTTCACAACCTCAACCCTTACGAAAAAACCCTCGTGGAGGCATCCGAATCACTATTTGAAAAACCTTTGTTTCTTTCGATGTTTTTCGACGAATCTGTAAGGAAACGCTCAAGTTTAAGAGTCTTACACATATAAATGGTTAAAATACGAATTTTTTTCACTTTCGCTTCCGGGCCATTTTTCACTCAAAATCCATAGGTGTTAACATAGGAACTTTTTTGCCCATTGGGACAGGGTCGTTAACTCGATCTGAAAAGTTGTTTTGTCGTTTCAGTATCATACCATATCCACTAAAGATTGTCCTAAGCTTAAAATATGAAAGAAAAAACACATTTACTCGTGTCGAAAAGACTTCACAACCTCAACCCTTACGAAAAGACCCTCGTGGAGGCACCCGAATGACTATGTGAAAGACCTTTGTTTCTTTCGATGTTTTTCGACGAATCTGTAAGGAAACGCTCAAGTTTAAGAGTCTTACACATATAAATGGTTAAAATACGAATTTTTTTCACTTTCGCTTCCGGGCCATTTTTCACTCAAAATCCATAGGTGTTAACATAAGAACTTTTTTGCCCATTGGGACAGGGTCGTTAACTCGATCTGAAAAGTTGTTTTCTCATTTTAGTATCATACCATATCCACAAAAGATTGTCCTAAGCTTAAAATATGGAAGAAAAAAAACATTTACTCGTGTCGAAAAGACTTCACAACCTCAACCCTTACGAAAAGACCCTCGTGGAGGCATCCGAATCACTATTTGAAAAACCTTTGTTTCTTTCGATGTTTTTCGACGAATCTGTAAGGAAACGCTCAAGTTTAAGAGTCTTACACATATAAATGGTTAAAATACGAATTTTTTTCACTTTCGCTTCCGGGCCATTTTTCACTCAAAATCCATAGGTGTTAACATAGGAACTTTTTTGCCCATTGGGACAGGGTCGTTAACTCGATCTGAAAAGTTGTTTTCTTGTTTTAGTATCATACCATATCCACTAAAGATTGTCCTAAGCTTAAAATATGGAAGAAAAAACACATTTACTCGTGTCGAAAAGACTTCACAACCTCAACCCTTACGAAAAGACCCTCGTGGAGGCACCCGAATGACTATGTGAAAAACCTTTGTTTCTTTCGATTTTTTTCGACGAATCTGTAAGGAAACGCTCAAGTTTAAGAGTCTTACACATATAAATGGTTAAAAAACGATTTTTTTTCACTTTCGCTTCCGGGCCATTTTTCACTCAAAATCCATAGGTGTTAACATAGGAACTTTTTTGCCCATTGGGACAGGGTCGTTAACTCGATCTGAAAAGTTGTTTTCTTGTTTTAGTATCATACCATATCCACTAAAGATTGTCCTAAGCTTAAAATATGGAAGAAAAAACACATTTACTCGTGTCGAAAAGACTTCACAACCTCAACCCTTACGAAAAGACCCTCGTGGAGGCATCCGAATCACTATTTGAAAAACCTTTGTTTCTTTCGATGTTTTTCGACGAATCTGTAAGGAAACGCTCAAGTTTAAGAGTCTTACACATATAAATGGTTAAAAAACGAATTTTTTTCACTTTCGCTTCCGGGCCATTTTTCACTCAAAATCCATAGGTGTTAACATAGGAACTTTTTTGCCCATTGGGACAGGGTCGTTAACTCGATCTGAAAAGTTGTTTTCTTGTTTTAGTATCATACCATATCCACTAAAGATTGTCCTAAGCTTAAAATATGGAAGAAAAAATACATTTACTCGTGTCGAAAAGACTTCACGACCTCAACCCTTACGTAAAGACCCTCGTGGAGGCACCCGAATGACTATGTGGAAAACCTTTGTTTCTTTCGATGTTTTTCGACGAATCTATAAGGAAACGCTCAAGTTTAAGAGTCTTACACATATAAATGGTTAAAATACGAATTTTTTTCACTTTCGCTTCCGGGCCATTTTTCACTCAAAATCCATAGGTGTTAACATAGGAACTTTTTTGCCCATTGGGACAGGGTCGTTAACTCGATCTGAAAAGTTGTTTTCTTGTTTTAGTATCATACCATATCCACTAAAGATTGTCCTAAGCTTAAAATATGGAAGAAAAAACACATTTACTCGTGTCGAAAAGACTTCACAACCTCAACCCTTACGAAAAGACCCTCGTGGAGGCACCCGAATGACTATGTGAAAAACCTTTGTTTCTTTCGATGTTTTTCGACGAATCTGTAAGGAAACGCTCAAGTTTAAGAGTCTTACACATATAAATGGTTAAAAAACGATTTTTTTTCACTTTCGCTTCCGGGCCATTTTTCACTCAAAATCCATAGGTGTTAACATAGGAACTTTTTTGCCCATTGGGACAGGGTCGTTAACTCGACCTGAAAAGTTGTTTTCTCGTTTTAGTATCATACCATATCCACAAAAGATTGTCCTAAGCTTAAAATATGGAAGAAAAAAAACATTTACTCGTGTCGAAAAGACTTCACAACCTCAACCCTTACGAAAAGACCCTCGTGGAGGCATCCGAATCACTATTTGAAAAACCTTTGTTTCTTTCGATGTTTTTCGACGAATCTGTAAGAAAACGCTCAAGTTTAAGAGTCTTACACATATAAATGGTTAAAATACGAATTTTTTTCACTTTCGCTTCCGGGCCATTTTTCACTCAAAATCCATAGGTGTTAACATAGGAACTTTTTTGCCCATTGGGACAGGGTCGTTAACTCGATCTGAAAAGTTGTTTTCTCGTTTCAGTATCATACCATATCCACAAAAGATTGTCCTAAGCTTAAAATATGGAAGAAAAAAAACATTTACTCGTGTCGAAAAGACTTCACAACCTCAACCCTTACGAAAAGACCCTCGTGGAGGCATCCGAATCACTATTTGAAAAACCTTTGTTTCTTTCGATGTTTTTCGACGAATCTGTAGGGAAACGCTCAAGTTTAAGAGTCTTACACATATAAATGGTTAAAAAACGAATTTTTTGCACTTTCGCTTCCGGGCCATTTTTCACTCAAAATCCATAGGTGTTAACATAGGAACTTTTTTGCCCATTGGGACAGGGTCGTTAACTCGATCTGAAAAGTTGTTTTCTTGTTTTAGTATCATACCATATCCACTAAAGATTGTCCTAAGCTTAAAATATGGAAGAAAAAACACATTTACTCGTGTCGAAAAGACTTCACAACCTCAACCCTTACGAAAAGACCCTCGTGGAGGCACCCGAATGACTATGTGAAAAACCTTTGTTTCTTTCGATGTTTTTCGACGAATCTGTAAGGAAACGCTCAAGTTTAAGAGTCTTACACATATAAATGGTTAAAAAACGAATTTTTTTCACTTTCGCTTCCGGGCCATTTTTCACTCAAAATCCATAGGTGTTAACATAGGAACTTTTTTGCCCATTGGGACAGGGTCGTTAACTCGATCTGAAAAGTTGTTTTCTTGTTTTAGTATCATACCATATCCACTAAAGATTGTCCTAAGCTTAAAATATGGAAGAAAAAACACATTTACTCGTGTCGAAAAGACTTCACAACCTCAACCCTTACGAAAAGACCCTCGTGGAGGCACCCGAATGACTATGTGAAAAACCTTTGTTTCTTTCGATGTTTTTCGACGAATCTGTAAGGAAACGCTCAAGTTTAAGAGTCTTACACATATAAATGGTTAAAAAACGAATTTTTTTCACTTTCGCTTCCGGGCCATTTTTCACTCAAAATCCATAGGTGTTAACATAGGAACTTTTTTGCCCATTGGGACAGGGTCGTTAACTCGATCTGAAAAGTTGTTTTCTTGTTTTAGTATCATACCATATCCACTAAAGATTGTCCTAAGCTTAAAATATGGAAGAAAAAACACATTTACTCGTGTCGAAAAGACTTCACAACCTCAACCCTTACGAAAAGACCCTCGTGGAGGCACCCGAATGACTATGTGAAAAACCTTTGTTTCTTTCGATGTTTTTCGACGAATCTGTAAGAAAACGCTCAAGTTTAAGAGTCTTACACATATAAATGGTTAAAATACGAATTTTTTTCACTTTCGCTTCCGGGCCATTTTTCACTCAAAATCCATAGGTGTTAACATAGGAACTTTTTTGCCCATTGGGACAGGGTCGTTAACTCGATCTGAAAAGTTGTTTTCTCGTTTTAGTATCATACCATATCCACTAAAGATTGTCCTAAGCTTAAAATATGGAAGAAAAAACACATTTACTCGTGTCGAAAAGACTTCACAACCTCAACCCTTACGAAAAGACCCTCGTGGAGGCACCCGAATGACTATGTGAAAGACCTTTGTTTCTTTCGATGTTTTTCGACGAATCTGTAAGGAAACGCTCAAGTTTAAGAGTCTTACACATATAAATGGTTAAAATACAAATTTTTTTCACTTTCGCTTCCGGGCCATTTTTCACTCAAAATCCATAGGTGTTAACATAGGAACTTTTTTGCCCATTGGGACAGGGTCGTTAACTCGACCTGAAAAGTTGTTTTCTCGTTTTAGTATCATATCATATCCACAAAAGATTGTCCTAAGCTTAAAATATGGAAGAAAAAAAACATTTACTCGTGTCGAAAAGACTTCACAACCTCAACCCTTACGAAAAGACCCTCGTGGAGGCATCCAAATCACTATTTGAAAAACCTTTGTTTCTTTCGATGTTTTTCGACGAATCTGTAAGGAAACGCCCAAGTTTAAGAGTCTTACACATATAAATGGTTAAAATACGAATTTTTTTCAATTTCGCTTCCGAGCCATTTTTCAATCAAAATCCATAGGTGTTAACATAGGAACTTTTTGGCCCATTGGGACAGGGTCGTTAACTCGATCTGAAAAGTTGTTTTCTCGTTTTAGTATCATACCATATCCACTAAAGATTGTCCTAAGCTTAAAATATGGAAGAAAAAAAACATTTACTCGTGTCGAAAAGACTTCACAACCTCAACCCTAACGAAAAGACCCTCGTGGAGGCACCCGAATGACTATGTGGAAAACCTTTGTTTCTTTCGATGTTTTTCGACGAATCTGTAAGGAAACGCTCAAGTTTAAGAGTCTTACACATATAAATGGTTAAAATACGAATTTTTTTCACTTTCGCTTCCGGGCCATTTTTCACTCAAAATCCATAGGTGTTAACATAGGAACTTTTTTGCCCATTGGGACAGGGTCGTTAACTCGATCTGAAAAGTTGTTTTGTCGTTTCAGTATCATACCATATCCACTAAAGATTGTCCTAAGCTTAAAATATGGAAGAAAAAACACATTTACTCGTGTCGAAAAGACTTCACAACCTCAACCCTTACGAAAAGACCCTCGTGGAGGCACCCGAATGACTATGTGAAAGACCTTTGTTTCTTTCGATGTTTTTCGACGAATCTGTAAGGAAACGCTCAAGTTTAAGAGTCTTACACATATAAATGGTTAAAATACGAATTTTTTTCACTTTCGCTTCCGGGCCATTTTTCACTCAAAATCCATAGGTGTTAACATAGGAATTTTTTGCCCATTGGGACAGGGTAGTTAACTCGATCTGAAAAGTTGTTTTCTCGTTTTAGTATCATACCATATCCACTAAAGATTGTCCTAAGCTTAAAATATGGAAGAAAAAAAACATTTACTCGTGTCGAAAAGACTTCACAACCTCAACCCTTACGAAAAAACCCTCGTGGAGGCATCCGAATCACTATTTGAAAAACCTTTGTTTCTTTCGATGTTTTTCGACGAATCTGTAAGGAAACGCTCAAGTTTAAGAGTCTTACACATATAAATGGTTAAAATACGAATTTTTTTCACTTTCGCTTCCGGGCCATTTTTCACTCAAAATCCATAGGTGTTAACATAGGAACTTTTTTGCCCATTGGGACAGGGTCGTTAACTCGATCTGAAAAGTTGTTTTGTCGTTTCAGTATCATACCATATCCACTAAAGATTGTCCTAAGCTTAAAATATGAAAGAAAAAACACATTTACTCGTGTCGAAAAGACTTCACAACCTCAACCCTTACGAAAAGACCCTCGTGGAGGCACCCGAATGACTATGTGAAAGACCTTTGTTTCTTTCGATGTTTTTCGACGAATCTGTAAGGAAACGCTCAAGTTTAAGAGTCTTACACATATAAATGGTTAAAATACGAATTTTTTTCACTTTCGCTTCCGGGCCATTTTTCACTCAAAATCCATAGGTGTTAACATAAGAACTTTTTTGCCCATTGGGACAGGGTCGTTAACTCGATCTGAAAAGTTGTTTTCTCATTTTAGTATCATACCATATCCACAAAAGATTGTCCTAAGCTTAAAATATGGAAGAAAAAAAACATTTACTCGTGTCGAAAAGACTTCACAACCTCAACCCTTACGAAAAGACCCTCGTGGAGGCATCCGAATCACTATTTGAAAAACCTTTGTTTCTTTCGATGTTTTTCGACGAATCTGTAAGGAAACGCTCAAGTTTAAGAGTCTTACACATATAAATGGTTAAAATACGAATTTTTTTCACTTTCGCTTCCGGGCCATTTTTCACTCAAAATCCATAGGTGTTAACATAGGAACTTTTTTGCCCATTGGGACAGGGTCGTTAACTCGATCTGAAAAGTTGTTTTGTCGTTTCAGTATCATACCATATCCACTAAAGATTGTCCTAAGCTTAAAATATGAAAGAAAAAACACATTTACTCGTGTCGAAAAGACTTCACAACCTCAACCCTTACGAAAAGACCCTCGTGGAGGCACCCGAATGACTATGTGAAAGACCTTTGTTTCTTTCGATGTTTTTCGACGAATCTGTAAGGAAACGCTCAAGTTTAAGAGTCTTACACATATAAATGGTTAAAATACGAATTTTTTTCACTTTCGCTTCCGGGCCATTTTTCACTCAAAATCCATAGGTGTTAACATAAGAACTTTTTTGCCCATTGGGACAGGGTCGTTAACTTTATCTGAAAAGTTGTTTTCTCGTTTCAGTATCATACCATATCCACTAAAGATTGTCCTAAGCTTAAAATATGGAAGAAAAAACACATTTACTCGTGTCGAAAAGACTTCACAACCTCAACCCTTACGAAAAGACCCTCGTGGAGGCATCCGAATCACTATTTGAAAAACCTTTGTTTCTTTCGATGTTTTTCGACGAATCTGTAAGGAAACGCTCAAGTTTAAGAGTCTTACACATATAAATGGTTAAAATACGAATTTTTTTCACTTTCGCTTCCGGGCCATTTTTCACTCAAAATCCATAGGTGTTAACATAAGAACTTTTTTGCCCATTGGGACAGGGTCGTTAACTCGATCTGAAAAGTTGTTTTCTCATTTTAGTATCATACCATATCCACAAAAGATTGTCCTAAGCTTAAAATATGGAAGAAAAAAAACATTTACTCGTGTCGAAAAGACTTCACAACCTCAACCCTTACGAAAAGACCCTCGTGGAGGCATCCGAATCACTATTTGAAAAACCTTTGTTTCTTTCGATGTTTTTCGACGAATCTGTAAGGAAACGCTCAAGTTTAAGAGTCTTACACATATAAATGGTTAAAATACGAATTTTTTTCACTTTCGCTTCCGGGCCATTTTTCACTCAAAATCCATAGGTGTTAACATAGGAATTTTTTGCCCATTGGGACAGGGTAGTTAACTCGATCTGAAAAGTTGTTTTCTCGTTTTAGTATCATACCATATCCACTAAAGATTGTCCTAAGCTTAAAATATGGAAGAAAAAAAACATTTACTCGTGTCGAAAAGACTTCACAACCTCAACCCTTACGAAAAGACCCTCGTGGAGGCACCCGAATGACTATGTGAAAGACCTTTGTTTCTTTCGATGTTTTTCGACGAATCTGTAAGGAAACGCTCAAGTTTAAGAGTCTTACACATATAAATGGTTAAAATACGAATTTTTTTCACTTTCGCTTCCGGGCCATTTTTCACTCAAAATCCATAGGTGTTAACATAGGAACTTTTTTGCCCATTGGGACAGGGTCGTTAACTCGATCTGAAAAGTTGTTTTGTCGTTTCAGTATCATACCATATCCACTAAAGATTGTCCTAAGCTTAAAATATGGAAGAAAAAACACATTTACTCGTGTCGAAAAGACTTCACAACCTCAACCCTTACGAAAAGACCCTCGTGGAGGCACCCGAATGACTATGTGAAAGACCTTTGTTTCTTTCGATGTTTTTCGACGAATCTGTAAGGAAACGCTCAAGTTTAAGAGTCTTACACATATAAATGGTTAAAATACGAATTTTTTTCACTTTCGCTTCCGGGCCATTTTTCACTCAAAATCCATAGGTGTTAACATAGGAATTTTTTGCCCATTGGGACAGGGTAGTTAACTCGATCTGAAAAGTTGTTTTCTCGTTTTAGTATCATACCATATCCACTAAAGATTGTCCTAAGCTTAAAATATGGAAGAAAAAAAACATTTACTCGTGTCGAAAAGACTTCACAACCTCAACCCTTACGAAAAAACCCTCGTGGAGGCATCCGAATCACTATTTGAAAAACCTTTGTTTCTTTCGATGTTTTTCGACGAATCTGTAAGGAAACGCTCAAGTTTAAGAGTCTTACACATATAAATGGTTAAAATACGAATTTTTTTCACTTTCGCTTCCGGGCCATTTTTCACTCAAAATCCATAGGTGTTAACATAGGAACTTTTTTGCCCATTGGGACAGGGTCGTTAACTCGATCTGAAAAGTTGTTTTGTCGTTTCAGTATCATACCATATCCACTAAAGATTGTCCTAAGCTTAAAATATGAAAGAAAAAACACATTTACTCGTGTCGAAAAGACTTCACAACCTCAACCCTTACGAAAAGACCCTCGTGGAGGCACCCGAATGACTATGTGAAAGACCTTTGTTTCTTTCGATGTTTTTCGACGAATCTGTAAGGAAACGCTCAAGTTTAAGAGTCTTACACATATAAATGGTTAAAATACGAATTTTTTTCACTTTCGCTTCCGGGCCATTTTTCACTCAAAATCCATAGGTGTTAACATAGGAATTTTTTGCCCATTGGGACAGGGTAGTTAACTCGATCTGAAAAGTTGTTTTCTCGTTTTAGTATCATACCATATCCACTAAAGATTGTCCTAAGCTTAAAATATGGAAGAAAAAAAACATTTACTCGTGTCGAAAAGACTTCACAACCTCAACCCTTACGAAAAAACCCTCGTGGAGGCATCCGAATCACTATTTGAAAAACCTTTGTTTCTTTCGATGTTTTTCGACGAATCTGTAAGGAAACGCTCAAGTTTAAGAGTCTTACACATATAAATGGTTAAAATACGAATTTTTTTCACTTTCGCTTCCGGGCCATTTTTCACTCAAAATCCATAGGTGTTAACATAGGAACTTTTTTGCCCATTGGGACAGGGTCGTTAACTCGATCTGAAAAGTTGTTTTGTCATTTCAGTATCATACCATATCCACTAAAGATTGTCCTAAGCTTAAAATATGAAAGAAAAAACACATTTACTCGTGTCGAAAAGACTTCACAACCTCAACCCTTACGAAAAGACCCTCGTGGAGGCACCCGAATGACTATGTGAAAGACCTTTGTTTCTTTCGATGTTTTTCGACGAATCTGTAAGGAAACGCTCAAGTTTAAGAGTCTTACACATATAAATGGTTAAAATACGAATTTTTTTCACTTTCGCTTCCGGGCCATTTTTCACTCAAAATCCATAGGTGTTAACATAAGAACTTTTTTGCCCATTGGGACAGGGTCGTTAACTCGATCTGAAAAGTTGTTTTCTCATTTTAGTATCATACCATATCCACAAAAGATTGTCCTAAGCTTAAAATATGGAAGAAAAAAAACATTTACTCGTGTGGAAAAGACTTCACAACCTCAACCCTTACGAAAAGACCCTCGTGGAGGCATCCGAATCACTATTTGAAAAACCTTTGTTTCTTTCGATGTTTTTCGACGAATCTGTAAGGAAACGCTCAAGTTTAAGAGTCTTACACATATAAATGGTTAAAATACGAATTTTTTTCACTTTCGCTTCCGGGCCATTTTTCACTCAAAATCCATAGGTGTTAACATAGGAATTTTTTGCCCATTGGGACAGGGTAGTTAACTCGATCTGAAAAGTTGTTTTCTCGTTTTAGTATCATACCATATCCACTAAAGATTGTCCTAAGCTTAAAATATGGAAGAAAAAAAACATTTACTCGTGTCGAAAAGACTTCACAACCTCAACCCTTACGAAAAAACCCTCGTGGAGGCATCCGAATCACTATTTGAAAAACCTTTGTTTCTTTCGATGTTTTTCGACGAATCTGTAAGGAAACGCTCAAGTTTAAGAGTCTTACACATATAAATGGTTAAAATACGAATTTTTTTCACTTTCGCTTCCGGGCCATTTTTCACTCAAAATCCATAGGTGTTAACATAGGAACTTTTTTGCCCATTGGGACAGGGTCGTTAACTCGATCTGAAAAGTTGTTTTGTCGTTTCAGTATCATACCATATCCACTAAAGATTGTCCTAAGCTTAAAATATGAAAGAAAAAACACATTTACTCGTGTCGAAAAGACTTCACAACCTCAACCCTTACGAAAAGACCCTCGTGGAGGCACCCGAATGACTATGTGAAAGACCTTTGTTTCTTTCGATGTTTTTCGACGAATCTGTAAGGAAACGCTCAAGTTTAAGAGTCTTACACATATAAATGGTTAAAATACGAATTTTTTTCACTTTCGCTTCCGGGCCATTTTTCACTCAAAATCCATAGGTGTTAACATAAGAACTTTTTTGCCCATTGGGACAGGGTCGTTAACTCGATCTGAAAAGTTGTTTTCTCATTTTAGTATCATACCATATCCACAAAAGATTGTCCTAAGCTTAAAATATGGAAGAAAAAAAACATTTACTCGTGTCGAAAAGACTTCACAACCTCAACCCTTACGAAAAGACCCTCGTGGAGGCATCCGAATCACTATTTGAAAAACCTTTGTTTCTTTCGATGTTTTTCGACGAATCTGTAAGGAAACGCTCAAGTTTAAGAGTCTTACACATATAAATGGTTAAAATACGAATTTTTTTCACTTTCGCTTCCGGGCCATTTTTCACTCAAAATCCATAGGTGTTAACATAGGAATTTTTTGCCCATTGGGACAGGGTAGTTAACTCGATCTGAAAAGTTGTTTTCTCGTTTTAGTATCATACCATATCCACTAAAGATTGTCCTAAGCTTAAAATATGGAAGAAAAAAAACATTTACTCGTGTCGAAAAGACTTCACAACCTCAACCCTTACGAAAAGACCCTCGTGGAGGCACCCGAATGACTATGTGAAAGACCTTTGTTTCTTTCGATGTTTTTCGACGAATCTGTAAGGAAACGCTCAAGTTTAAGAGTCTTACACATATAAATGGTTAAAATACGAATTTTTTTCACTTTCGCTTCCGGGCCATTTTTCACTCAAAATCCATAGGTGTTAACATAGGAACTTTTTTGCCCATTGGGACAGGGTCGTTAACTCGATCTGAAAAGTTGTTTTGTCGTTTCAGTATCATACCATATCCACTAAAGATTGTCCTAAGCTTAAAATATGGAAGAAAAAACACATTTACTCGTGTCGAAAAGACTTCACAACCTCAACCCTTACGAAAAGACCCTCGTGGAGGCACCCGAATGACTATGTGAAAGACCTTTGTTTCTTTCGATGTTTTTCGACGAATCTGTAAGGAAACGCTCAAGTTTAAGAGTCTTACACATATAAATGGTTAAAATACGAATTTTTTTCACTTTCGCTTCCGGGCCATTTTTCACTCAAAATCCATAGGTGTTAACATAGGAATTTTTTGCCCATTGGGACAGGGTAGTTAACTCGATCTGAAAAGTTGTTTTCTCGTTTTAGTATCATACCATATCCACTAAAGATTGTCCTAAGCTTAAAATATGGAAGAAAAAAAACATTTACTCGTGTCGAAAAGACTTCACAACCTCAACCCTTACGAAAAAACCCTCGTGGAGGCATCCGAATCACTATTTGAAAAACCTTTGTTTCTTTCGATGTTTTTCGACGAATCTGTAAGGAAACGCTCAAGTTTAAGAGTCTTACACATATAAATGGTTAAAATACGAATTTTTTTCACTTTCGCTTCCGGGCCATTTTTCACTCAAAATCCATAGGTGTTAACATAGGAACTTTTTTGCCCATTGGGACAGGGTCGTTAACTCGATCTGAAAAGTTGTTTTGTCGTTTCAGTATCATACCATATCCACTAAAGATTGTCCTAAGCTTAAAATATGAAAGAAAAAACACATTTACTCGTGTCGAAAAGACTTCACAACCTCAACCCTTACGAAAAGACCCTCGTGGAGGCACCCGAATGACTATGTGAAAGACCTTTGTTTCTTTCGATGTTTTTCGACGAATCTGTAAGGAAATGCTCAAGTTTAAGAGTCTTACACATATAAATGGTTAAAATACGAATTTTTTTCACTTTCGCTTCCGGGCCATTTTTCACTCAAAATCCATAGGTGTTAACATAAGAACTTTTTTGCCCATTGGGACAGGGTCGTTAACTCGATCTGAAAAGTTGTTTTCTCATTTTAGTATCATACCATATCCACAAAAGATTGTCCTAAGCTTAAAATATGGAAGAAAAAAAACATTTACTCGTGTCGAAAAGACTTCACAACCTCAACCCTTACGAAAAGACCCTCGTGGAGGCATCCGAATCACTATTTGAAAAACCTTTGTTTCTTTCGATGTTTTTCGACGAATCTGTAAGGAAACGCTCAAGTTTAAGAGTCTTACACATATAAATGGTTAAAATACGAATTTTTTTCACTTTCGCTTCCGGGCCATTTTTCACTCAAAATCCATAGGTGTTAACATAGGAACTTTTTTGCCCATTGGGACAGGGTCGTTAACTCGATCTGAAAAGTTGTTTTGTCGTTTCAGTATCATACCATATCCACTAAAGATTGTCCTAAGCTTAAAATATGAAAGAAAAAACACATTTACTCGTGTCGAAAAGACTTCACAACCTCAACCCTTACGAAAAGACCCTCGTGGAGGCACCCGAATGACTATGTGAAAGACCTTTGTTTCTTTCGATGTTTTTCGACGAATCTGTAAGGAAACGCTCAAGTTTAAGAGTCTTACACATATAAATGGTTAAAATACGAATTTTTTTCACTTTCGCTTCCGGGCCATTTTTCACTCAAAATCCATAGGTGTTAACATAAGAACTTTTTTGCCCATTGGGACAGGGTCGTTAACTCGATCTGAAAAGTTGTTTTCTCATTTTAGTATCATACCATATCCACAAAAGATTGTCCTAAGCTTAAAATATGGAAGAAAAAAAACATTTACTCGTGTCGAAAAGACTTCACAACCTCAACCCTTACGAAAAGACCCTCGTGGAGGCATCCGAATCACTATTTGAAAAACCTTTGTTTCTTTCGATGTTTTTCGACGAATCTGTAAGGAAACGCTCAAGTTTAAGAGTCTTACACATATAAATGGTTAAAATACGAATTTTTTTCACTTTCGCTTCCGGGCCATTTTTCACTCAAAATCCATAGGTGTTAACATAGGAATTTTTTGCCCATTGGGACAGGGTAGTTAACTCGATCTGAAAAGTTGTTTTCTCGTTTTAGTATCATACCATATCCACTAAAGATTGTCCTAAGCTTAAAATATGGAAGAAAAAAAACATTTACTCGTGTCGAAAAGACTTCACAACCTCAACCCTTACGAAAAGACCCTCGTGGAGGCACCCGAATGACTATGTGAAAGACCTTTGTTTCTTTCGATGTTTTTCGACGAATCTGTAAGGAAACGCTCAAGTTTAAGAGTCTTACACATATAAATGGTTAAAATACGAATTTTTTTCACTTTCGCTTCCGGGCCATTTTTCACTCAAAATCCATAGGTGTTAACATAGGAACTTTTTTGCCCATTGGGACAGGGTCGTTAACTCGATCTGAAAAGTTGTTTTGTCGTTTCAGTATCATACCATATCCACTAAAGATTGTCCTAAGCTTAAAATATGGAAGAAAAAACACATTTACTCGTGTCGAAAAGACTTCACAACCTCAACCCTTACGAAAAGACCCTCGTGGAGGCACCCGAATGACTATGTGAAAGACCTTTGTTTCTTTCGATGTTTTTCGACGAATCTGTAAGGAAACGCTCAAGTTTAAGAGTCTTACACATATAAATGGTTAAAATACGAATTTTTTTCACTTTCGCTTCCGGGCCATTTTTCACTCAAAATCCATAGGTGTTAACATAGGAATTTTTTGCCCATTGGGACAGGGTAGTTAACTCGATCTGAAAAGTTGTTTTCTCGTTTTAGTATCATACCATATCCACTAAAGATTGTCCTAAGCTTAAAATATGGAAGAAAAAAAACATTTACTCGTGTCGAAAAGACTTCACAACCTCAACCCTTACGAAAAAACCCTCGTGGAGGCATCCGAATCACTATTTGAAAAACCTTTGTTTCTTTCGATGTTTTTCGACGAATCTGTAAGGAAACGCTCAAGTTTAAGAGTCTTACACATATAAATGGTTAAAATACGAATTTTTTTCACTTTCGCTTCCGGGCCATTTTTCACTCAAAATCCATAGGTGTTAACATAGGAACTTTTTTGCCCATTGGGACAGGGTCGTTAACTCGATCTGAAAAGTTGTTTTGTCGTTTCAGTATCATACCATATCCACTAAAGATTGTCCTAAGCTTAAAATATGAAAGAAAAAACACATTTACTCGTGTCGAAAAGACTTCACAACCTCAACCCTTACGAAAAGACCCTCGTGGAGGCACCCGAATGACTATGTGAAAGACCTTTGTTTCTTTCGATGTTTTTCGACGAATCTGTAAGGAAATGCTCAAGTTTAAGAGTCTTACACATATAAATGGTTAAAATACGAATTTTTTTCACTTTCGCTTCCGGGCCATTTTTCACTCAAAATCCATAGGTGTTAACATAAGAACTTTTTTGCCCATTGGGACAGGGTCGTTAACTCGATCTGAAAAGTTGTTTTCTCATTTTAGTATCATACCATATCCACAAAAGATTGTCCTAAGCTTAAAATATGGAAGAAAAAAAACATTTACTCGTGTCGAAAAGACTTCACAACCTCAACCCTTACGAAAAGACCCTCGTGGAGGCATCCGAATCACTATTTGAAAAACCTTTGTTTCTTTCGATGTTTTTCGACGAATCTGTAAGGAAACGCTCAAGTTTAAGAGTCTTACACATATAAATGGTTAAAATACGAATTTTTTTCACTTTCGCTTCCGGGCCATTTTTCACTCAAAATCCATAGGTGTTAACATAGGAACTTTTTTGCCCATTGGGACAGGGTCGTTAACTCGATCTGAAAAGTTGTTTTGTCGTTTCAGTATCATACCATATCCACTAAAGATTGTCCTAAGCTTAAAATATGAAAGAAAAAACACATTTACTCGTGTCGAAAAGACTTCACAACCTCAACCCTTACGAAAAGACCCTCGTGGAGGCACCCGAATGACTATGTGAAAGACCTTTGTTTCTTTCGATGTTTTTCGACGAATCTGTAAGGAAACGCTCAAGTTTAAGAGTCTTACACATATAAATGGTTAAAATACGAATTTTTTTCACTTTCGCTTCCGGGCCATTTTTCACTCAAAATCCATAGGTGTTAACATAAGAACTTTTTTGCCCATTGGGACAGGGTCGTTAACTCGATCTGAAAAGTTGTTTTCTCATTTTAGTATCATACCATATCCACAAAAGATTGTCCTAAGCTTAAAATATGGAAGAAAAAAAACATTTACTCGTGTCGAAAAGACTTCACAACCTCAACCCTTACGAAAAGACCCTCGTGGAGGCATCCGAATCACTATTTGAAAAACCTTTGTTTCTTTCGATGTTTTTCGACGAATCTGTAAGGAAACGCTCAAGTTTAAGAGTCTTACACATATAAATGGTTAAAATACGAATTTTTTTCACTTTCGCTTCCGGGCCATTTTTCACTCAAAATCCATAGGTGTTAACATAGGAATTTTTTGCCCATTGGGACAGGGTAGTTAACTCGATCTGAAAAGTTGTTTTCTCGTTTTAGTATCATACCATATCCACTAAAGATTGTCCTAAGCTTAAAATATGGAAGAAAAAAAACATTTACTCGTGTCGAAAAGACTTCACAACCTCAACCCTTACGAAAAGACCCTCGTGGAGGCACCCGAATGACTATGTGAAAGACCTTTGTTTCTTTCGATGTTTTTCGACGAATCTGTAAGGAAACGCTCAAGTTTAAGAGTCTTACACATATAAATGGTTAAAATACGAATTTTTTTCACTTTCGCTTCCGGGCCATTTTTCACTCAAAATCCATAGGTGTTAACATAGGAACTTTTTTGCCCATTGGGACAGGGTCGTTAACTCGATCTGAAAAGTTGTTTTGTCGTTTCAGTATCATACCATATCCACTAAAGATTGTCCTAAGCTTAAAATATGGAAGAAAAAACACATTTACTCGTGTCGAAAAGACTTCACAACCTCAACCCTTACGAAAAGACCCTCGTGGAGGCACCCGAATGACTATGTGAAAGACCTTTGTTTCTTTCGATGTTTTTCGACGAATCTGTAAGGAAACGCTCAAGTTTAAGAGTCTTACACATATAAATGGTTAAAATACGAATTTTTTTCACTTTCGCTTCCGGGCCATTTTTCACTCAAAATCCATAGGTGTTAACATAGGAATTTTTTGCCCATTGGGACAGGGTAGTTAACTCGATCTGAAAAGTTGTTTTCTCGTTTTAGTATCATACCATATCCACTAAAGATTGTCCTAAGCTTAAAATATGGAAGAAAAAAAACATTTACTCGTGTCGAAAAGACTTCACAACCTCAACCCTTACGAAAAAACCCTCGTGGAGGCATCCGAATCACTATTTGAAAAACCTTTGTTTCTTTCGATGTTTTTCGACGAATCTGTAAGGAAACGCTCAAGTTTAAGAGTCTTACACATATAAATGGTTAAAATACGAATTTTTTTCACTTTCGCTTCCGGGCCATTTTTCACTCAAAATCCATAGGTGTTAACATAGGAATTTTTTGCCCATTGGGACAGGGTAGTTAACTCGATCTGAAAAGTTGTTTTCTCGTTTTAGTATCATACCATATCCACTAAAGATTGTCCTAAGCTTAAAATATGGAAGAAAAAAAACATTTACTCGTGTCGAAAAGACTTCACAACCTCAACCCTTACGAAAAAACCCTCGTGGAGGCATCCGAATCACTATTTGAAAAACCTTTGTTTCTTTCGATGTTTTTCGACGAATCTGTAAGGAAACGCTCAAGTTTAAGAGTCTTACACATATAAATGGTTAAAATACGAATTTTTTTCACTTTCGCTTCCGGGCCATTTTTCACTCAAAATCCATAGGTGTTAACATAGGAACTTTTTTGCCCATTGGGACAGGGTCGTTAACTCGATCTGAAAAGTTGTTTTGTCGTTTCAGTATCATACCATATCCACTAAAGATTGTCCTAAGCTTAAAATATGAAAGAAAAAACACATTTACTCGTGTCGAAAAGACTTCACAACCTCAACCCTTACGAAAAGACCCTCGTGGAGGCACCCGAATGACTATGTGAAAGACCTTTGTTTCTTTCGATGTTTTTCGACGAATCTGTAAGGAAACGCTCAAGTTTAAGAGTCTTACACATATAAATGGTTAAAATACGAATTTTTTTCACTTTCGCTTCCGGGCCATTTTTCACTCAAAATCCATAGGTGTTAACATAAGAACTTTTTTGCCCATTGGGACAGGGTCGTTAACTCGATCTGAAAAGTTGTTTTCTCATTTTAGTATCATACCATATCCACAAAAGATTGTCCTAAGCTTAAAATATGGAAGAAAAAAAACATTTACTCGTGTCGAAAAGACTTCACAACCTCAACCCTTACGAAAAGACCCTCGTGGAGGCATCCGAATCACTATTTGAAAAACCTTTGTTTCTTTCGATGTTTTTCGACGAATCTGTAAGGAAACGCTCAAGTTTAAGAGTCTTACACATATAAATGGTTAAAATACGAATTTTTTTCACTTTCGCTTCCGGGCCATTTTTCACTCAATATCCATAGGTGTTAACATAGGAATTTTTTGCCCATTGGGACAGGGTAGTTAACTCGATCTGAAAAGTTGTTTTCTCGTTTTAGTATCATACCATATCCACTAAAGATTGTCCTAAGCTTAAAATATGGAAGAAAAAAAACATTTACTCGTGTCGAAAAGACTTCACAACCTCAACCCTTACGAAAAAACCCTCGTGGAGGCATCCGAATCACTATTTGAAAAACCTTTGTTTCTTTCGATGTTTTTCGACGAATCTGTAAGGAAACGCTCAAGTTTAAGAGTCTTACACATATAAATGGTTAAAATACGAATTTTTTTCACTTTCGCTTCCGGGCCATTTTTCACTCAAAATCCATAGGTGTTAACATAGGAACTTTTTTGCCCATTGGGACAGGGTCGTTAACTCGATCTGAAAAGTTGTTTTGTCGTTTCAGTATCATACCATATCCACTAAAGATTGTCCTAAGCTTAAAATATGAAAGAAAAAACACATTTACTCGTGTCGAAAAGACTTCACAACCTCAACCCTTACGAAAAGACCCTCGTGGAGGCACCCGAATGACTATGTGAAAGACCTTTGTTTCTTTCGATGTTTTTCGACGAATCTGTAAGGAAACGCTCAAGTTTAAGAGTCTTACACATATAAATGGTTAAAATACGAATTTTTTTCACTTTCGCTTCCGGGCCATTTTTCACTCAAAATCCATAGGTGTTAACATAAGAACTTTTTTGCCCATTGGGACAGGGTCGTTAACTCGATCTGAAAAGTTGTTTTCTCATTTTAGTATCATACCATATCCACAAAAGATTGTCCTAAGCTTAAAATATGGAAGAAAAAAAACATTTACTCGTGTCGAAAAGACTTCACAACCTCAACCCTTACGAAAAGACCCTCGTGGAGGCATCCGAATCACTATTTGAAAAACCTTTGTTTCTTTCGATGTTTTTCGACGAATCTGTAAGGAAACGCTCAAGTTTAAGAGTCTTACACATATAAATGGTTAAAATACGAATTTTTTTCACTTTCGCTTCCGGGCCATTTTTCACTCAAAATCCATAGGTGTTAACATAGGAATTTTTTGCCCATTGGGACAGGGTAGTTAACTCGATCTGAAAAGTTGTTTTCTCGTTTTAGTATCATACCATATCCACTAAAGATTGTCCTAAGCTTAAAATATGAAAGAAAAAAAACATTTACTCGTGTCGAAAAGACTTCACAACCTCAACCCTTACGAAAAGACCCTCGTGGAGGCACCCGAATGACTATGTGAAAGACCTTTGTTTCTTTCGATGTTTTTCGACGAATCTGTAAGGAAACGCTCAAGTTTAAGAGTCTTACACATATAAATGGTTAAAATACGAATTTTTTTCACTTTCGCTTCCGGGCCATTTTTCACTCAAAATCCATAGGTGTTAACATAGGAACTTTTTTGCCCATTGGGACAGGGTCGTTAACTCGATCTGAAAAGTTGTTTTGTCGTTTCAGTATCATACCATATCCACTAAAGATTGTCCTAAGCTTAAAATATGGAAGAAAAAACACATTTACTCGTGTCGAAAAGACTTCACAACCTCAACCCTTACGAAAAGACCCTCGTGGAGGCACCCGAATGACTATGTGAAAGACCTCTGTTTCTTTCGATGTTTTTCGACGAATCTGTAAGGAAACGCTCAAGTTTAAGAGTCTTACACATATAAATGGTTAAAATACGAATTTTTTTCACTTTCGCTTCCGGGCCATTTTTCACTCAAAATCCATAGGTGTTAACATAGGAATTTTTTGCCCATTGGGACAGGGTAGTTAACTCGATCTGAAAAGTTGTTTTCTCGTTTTAGTATCATACCATATCCACTAAAGATTGTCCTAAGCTTAAAATATGGAAGAAAAAAAACATTTACTCGTGTCGAAAAGACTTCACAACCTCAACCCTTACGAAAAAACCCTCGTGGAGGCATCCGAATCACTATTTGAAAAACCTTTGTTTCTTTCGATGTTTTTCGACGAATCTGTAAGGAAACGCTCAAGTTTAAGAGTCTTACACATATAAATGGTTAAAATACGAATTTTTTTCACTTTCGCTTCCGGGCCATTTTTCACTCAAAATCCATAGGTGTTAACATAGGAACTTTTTTGCCCATTGGGACAGGGTCGTTAACTCGATCTGAAAAGTTGTTTTGTCGTTTCAGTATCATACCATATCCACTAAAGATTGTCCTAAGCTTAAAATATGAAAGAAAAAACACATTTACTCGTGTCGAAAAGACTTCACAACCTCAACCCTTACGAAAAGACCCTCGTGGAGGCACCCGAATGACTATGTGAAAGACCTTTGTTTCTTTCGATGTTTTTCGACGAATCTGTAAGGAAACGCTCAAGTTTAAGAGTCTTACACATATAAATGGTTAAAATACGAATTTTTTTCACTTTCGCTTCCGGGCCATTTTTCACTCAAAATCCATAGGTGTTAACATAAGAACTTTTTTGCCCATTGGGACAGGGTCGTTAACTCGATCTGAAAAGTTGTTTTCTCATTTTAGTATCATACCATATCCACAAAAGATTGTCCTAAGCTTAAAATATGGAAGAAAAAAAACATTTACTCGTGTCGAAAAGACTTCACAACCTCAACCCTTACGAAAAGACCCTCGTGGAGGCATCCGAATCACTATTTGAAAAACCTTTGTTTCTTTCGATGTTTTTCGACGAATCTGTAAGGAAACGCTCAAGTTTAAGAGTCTTACACATATAAATGGTTAAAATACGAATTTTTTTCACTTTCGCTTCCGGGCCATTTTTCACTCAAAATCCATAGGTGTTAACATAGGAATTTTTTGCCCATTGGGACAGGGTAGTTAACTCGATCTGAAAAGTTGTTTTCTCGTTTTAGTATCATACCATATCCACTAAAGATTGTCCTAAGCTTAAAATATGGAAGAAAAAAAACATTTACTCGTGTCGAAAAGACTTCACAACCTCAACCCTTACGAAAAAACCCTCGTGGAGGCATCCGAATCACTATTTGAAAAACCTTTGTTTCTTTTGATGTTTTTCGACGAATCTGTAAGGAAACGCTCAAGTTTAAGAGTCTTACACATATAAATGGTTAAAATACGAATTTTTTTCACTTTCGCTTCCGGGCCATTTTTCACTCAAAATCCATAGGTGTTAACATAGGAATTTTTTGCCCATTGGGACAGGGTAGTTAACTCGATCTGAAAAGTTGTTTTCTCGTTTTAGTATCATACCATATCCACTAAAGATTGTCCTAAGCTTAAAATATGGAAGAAAAAAAACATTTACTCGTGTCGAAAAGACTTCACAACCTCAACCCTTACGAAAAGACCCTCGTGGAGGCACCCGAATGACTATGTGAAAGACCTTTGTTTCTTTCGATGTTTTTCGACGAATCTGTAAGGAAACGCTCAAGTTTAAGAGTCTTACACATATAAATGGTTAAAATACGAATTTTTTTCACTTTCGCTTCCGGGCCATTTTTCACTCAAAATCCATAGGTGTTAACATAGGAACTTTTTTGCCCATTGGGACAGGGTCGTTAACTCGATCTGAAAAGTTGTTTTGTCGTTTCAGTATCATACCATATCCACTAAAGATTGTCCTAAGCTTAAAATATGAAAGAAAAAACACATTTACTCGTGTCGAAAAGACTTCACAACCTCAACCCTTACGAAAAGACCCTCGTGGAGGCACCCGAATGACTATGTGAAAGACCTTTGTTTCTTTCGATGTTTTTTGACGAATCTGTAAGGAAACGCTCAAGTTTAAGAGTCTTACACATATAAATGGTTAAAATACGAATTTTTTTCACTTTCGCTTCCGGGCCATTTTTCACTCAAAATCCATAGGTGTTAACATAAGAACTTTTTTGCCCATTGGGACAGGGTCGTTAACTCGATCTGAAAAGTTGTTTTCTCATTTTAGTATCATACCATATCCACAAAAGATTGTCCTAAGCTTAAAATATGGAAGAAAAAAAACATTTACTCGTGTCGAAAAGACTTCACAACCTCAACCCTTACGAAAAGACCCTCGTGTAGGCATCCGAATCACTATTTGAAAAACCTTTGTTTCTTTCGATGTTTTTCGACGAATCTGTAAGGAAACGCTCAAGTTTAAGAGTCTTACACATATAAATGGTTAAAATACGAATTTTTTTCACGTTTGCTTCCGGGCCATTTTTCACTCAAAATCCATAGGTGTTAACATAGGAACTTTTTTGCCCATTGGGACAGGGTCGTTAACTCGATCTGAAAAGTTGTTTTCTCGTTTTAGTATCATACCATATCCACTAAAGATTGTCCTAAGCTTAAAATATGGAAGAAAAAAAACATTTACTCGTGTCGAAAAGACTTCACAACCTCAACCCTTACGAAAAAACCCTCGTGGAGGCATCCGAATCACTATTTGAAAAACCTTTGTTTCTTTTGATGTTTTTCGACGACTCTGTAAGGAAACGCTCAAGTTTAAGAGTCTTACACATATAAATGGTTAAAATACGAATTTTTTTCACTTTCGCTTCCGGGCCATTTTTCACTCAAAATCCATAGGTGTTAACATAGGAATTTTTTGCCCATTGGGACAGGGTAGTTAACTCGATCTGAAAAGTTGTTTTCTCGTTTTAGTATCATACCATATCCACTAAAGATTGTCCTAAGCTTAAAATATGGAAGAAAAAAAACATTTACTCGTGTCGAAAAGACTTCACAACCTCAACCCTTACGAAAAGACCCTCGTGGAGGCACCCGAATGACTATGTGAAAGACCTTTGTTTCTTTCGATGTTTTTCGACGAATCTGTAAGGAAACGCTCAAGTTTAAGAGTCTTACACATATAAATGGTTAAAATACGAATTTTTTTCACTTTCGCTTCCGGGCCATTTTTCACTCAAAATCCATAGGTGTTAACATAGAAACTTTTTTGCCCATTGGGACAGGGTCGTTAACTCGATCTGAAAAGTTGTTTTGTCGTTTCAGTATCATACCATATCCACTAAAGATTGTCCTAAGCTTAAAATATGAAAGAAAAAACACATTTACTCGTGTCGAAAAGACTTCACAACCTCAACCCTTACGAAAAGACCCTCGTGGAGGCACCCGAATGACTATGTGAAAGACCTTTGTTTCTTTCGATGTTTTTCGACGAATCTGTAAGGAAACGCTCAAGTTTAAGAGTCTTACACATATAAATGGTTAAAATACGAATTTTTTTCACTTTCGCTTCCGGGCCATTTTTCACTCAAAATCCATAGGTGTTAACATAAGAACTTTTTTGCCCATTGGGACAGGGTCGTTAACTCGATCTGAAAAGTTGTTTTCTCATTTTAGTATCATACCATATCCACAAAAGATTGTCCTAAGCTTAAAATATGGAAGAAAAAAAACATTTACTCGTGTCGAAAAGACTTCACAACCTCAACCCTTACGAAAAGACCCTCGTGTAGGCATCCGAATCACTATTTGAAAAACCTTTGTTTCTTTCGATGTTTTTCGACGAATCTGTAAGGAAACGCTCAAGTTTAAGAGTCTTACACATATAAATGGTTAAAATACGAATTTTTTTCACGTTTGCTTCCGGGCCATTTTTCACTCAAAATCCATAGGTGTTAACATAGGAACTTTTTTGCCCATTGGGACAGGGTCGTTAACTCGATCTGAAAAGTTGTTTTCTCGTTTTAGTATCATACCATATCCACAAAAGATTGTCCTAAGCTTAAAATATGGAAGAAAAAAAACATTTACTCGTGTCGAAAAGACTTCACAACCTCAACCCTTACGAAAAGACCCTCGTGGAGGCATCCGAATCACTATTTGAAAAACCTTTGTTTCTTTCGATGTTTTTCGACGAATCTGTAAGGAAACGCTCAAGTTTAAGAGTCTTACACATATAAATGGTTAAAATACGAATTTTTTTCACTTTCGCTTCCGGGCCATTTTTCACTCAAAATCCATAGGTGTTAACATAGGAACTTTTTTGCCCATTGGGACAGGGTCGTTAACTCGACCTGAAAAGTTGTTTTCTCGTTTTAGTATCATATCATATCCACAAAAGATTGTCCTAAGCTTAAAATATGGAAGAAAAAAAACATTTACTCGTGTCGAAAAGACTTCACAACCTCAACCCTTACGAAAAGACCCTCGTGGAGGCATCCAAATCACTATTTGAAAAACCTTTGTTTCTTTCGATGTTTTTCGACGAATCTGTAAGGAAACGCCCAAGTTTAAGAGTCTTACACATATAAATGGTTAAAATACGATTTTTTTTCAATTTCGCTTCCGAACCATTTTTCAATAAAAATCCATAGGTGTTAACATAGGAACTTTTTGGCCCATTGGGACAGGGTCGTTAACTCGATCTGAAAAGTTATTTTCTCGTTTTAGTATCATACCATATCCACTAAAGATTGTCCTAAGCTTAAAATTTGGAAGAAAAAAAACATTTACTCGTGTCGAAAAGACTTCACAACCTCAACCCTAACGAAAAGACCCTCGTGGAGGCACCCGAATGACTATGTGGAAAACCTTTGTTTCTTTCGATGTTTTTCGACGAATCTGTAAGGAAACGCTCAAGTTTAAGAGTCTTACACATATAAATGGTTAAAATACGAATTTTTTTCACTTTCGCTTCCGGGCCATTTTTCACTCAAAATCCATAGGTGTTAACATAGGAACTTTTTTGCCCATTGGGACAGGGTCGTTAACTCGATCTGAAAAGTTATTTTCTTGTTTTAGTATCATACCATATCCACTAAAGATTGTCCTAAGCTTAAAATATGGAAGAAAAAATACATTTACTCGTGTCGAAAAGACTTCACAACCTCAACCCTTACGTAAAGACCCTCGTGGAGGCACCCGAATGACTATGTGGAAAACCTTTGTTTCTTTCGATGTTTTTCGACGAATCTATAAGGAAACGCTCAAGTTTAAGAGTCTTACACATATAAATGGTTAAAATACAAATTTTTTTCACTTTCGCTTCCGGGCCATTTTTCACTCAAAATCCATAGGTGTTAACATAGGAACTTTTTTGCCCATTGGGACAGGGTCGTTAACTCGACCTGAAAAGTTGTTTTCTCGTTTTAGTATCATACCATATCCACAAAAGATTGTCCTAAGCTTAAAATATGGAAGAAAAAAAACATTTACTCGTGTCGAAAAGACTTCACAACCTCAACCCTTACGAAAAGACCCTCGTGGAGGCATCCGAATCACTATTTGAAAAACCTTTGTTTCTTTCGATGTTTTTCGACGAATCTGTAAGGAAACACTCAAGTTTAAGAGTCTTACACATATAAATGGTTAAAATACGAATTTTTTTCACTTTCGCTTCCGGGCCATTTTTCACTCAAAATCCATAGGTGTTAACATAGGAATTTTTTGCCCATTGGGACAGGGTAGTTAACTCGATCTGAAAAGTTGTTTTCTCGTTTTAGTATCATACCATATCCACTAAAGATTGTCCTAAGCTTAAAATATGGAAGAAAAAAAACATTTACTCGTGTCGAAAAGACTTCACAACCTCAACCCTTACGAAAAAACCCTCGTGGAGGCATCCGAATCACTATTTGAAAAACCTTTGTTTCTTTCGATGTTTTTCGACGAATCTGTAAGGAAACGCTCAAGTTTAAGAGTCTTACACATATAAATGGTTAAAATACGAATTTTTTTCACTTTCGCTTCCGGGCCATTTTTCACTCAAAATCCATAGGTGTTAACATAGGAACTTTTTTGCCCATTGGGACAGGGTCGTTAACTCGATCTGAAAAGTTGTTTTGTCGTTTCAGTATCATACCATATCCACTAAAGATTGTCCTAAGCTTAAAATATGAAAGAAAAAACACATTTACTCGTGTCGAAAAGACTTCACAACCTCAACCCTTACGAAAAGACCCTCGTGGAGGCACCCGAATGACTATGTGAAAGACCTTTGTTTCTTTCGATGTTTTTCGACGAATCTGTAAGGAAACGCTCAAGTTTAAGAGTCTTACACATATAAATGGTTAAAATACGAATTTTTTTCACTTTCGCTTCCGGGCCATTTTTCACTCAAAATCCATAGGTGTTAACATAAGAACTTTTTTGCCCATTGGGACAGGGTCGTTAACTCGATCTGAAAAGTTGTTTTCTCATTTTAGTATCATACCATATCCACAAAAGATTGTCCTAAGCTTAAAATATGGAAGAAAAAAAACATTTACTCGTGTCGAAAAGACTTCACAACCTCAACCCTTACGAAAAGACCCTCGTGTAGGCATCCGAATCACTATTTGAAAAACCTTTGTTTCTTTCGATGTTTTTCGACGAATCTGTAAGGAAACGCTCAAGTTTAAGAGTCTTACACATATAAATGGTTAAAATACGAATTTTTTTCACGTTTGCTTCCGGGCCATTTTTCACTCAAAATCCATAGGTGTTAACATAGGAACTTTTTTGCCCATTGGGACAGGGTCGTTAACTCGATCTGAAAAGTTGTTTTCTCGTTTTAGTATCATACCATATCCACAAAAGATTGTCCTAAGCTTAAAATATGGAAGAAAAAAAACATTTACTCGTGTCGAAAAGACTTCACAACCTCAACCCTTACGAAAAGACCCTCGTGGAGGCATCCGAATCACTATTTGAAAAACCTTTGTTTCTTTCGATGTTTTTCGACGAATCTGTAAGGAAACGCTCAAGTTTAAGAGTCTTACACATATAAATGGTTAAAATACGAATTTTTTTCACTTTCGCTTCCGGGCCATTTTTCACTCAAAATCCATAGGTGTTAACATAGGAACTTTTTTGCCCATTGGGACAGGGTCGTTAACTCGACCTGAAAAGTTGTTTTCTCGTTTTAGTATCATATCATATCCACAAAAGATTGTCCTAAGCTTAAAATATGGAAGAAAAAAAACATTTACTCGTGTCGAAAAGACTTCACAACCTCAACCCTTACGAAAAGACCCTCGTGGAGGCATCCAAATCACTATTTGAAAAACCTTTGTTTCTTTCGATGTTTTTCGACGAATCTGTAAGGAAACGCCCAAGTTTAAGAGTCTTACACATATAAATGGTTAAAATACGATTTTTTTTCAATTTCGCTTCCGAACCATTTTTCAATCAAAATCCATAGGTGTTAACATAGGAACTTTTTGGCCCATTGGGACAGGGTCGTTAACTCGATCTGAAAAGTTATTTTCTCGTTTTAGTATCATACCATATCCACTAAAGATTGTCCTAAGCTTAAAATTTGGAAGAAAAAAAACATTTACTCGTGTCGAAAAGACTTCACAACCTCAACCCTAACGAAAAGACCCTCGTGGAGGCACCCGAATGACTATGTGGAAAACCTTTGTTTCTTTCGATGTTTTTCGACGAATCTGTAAGGAAACGCTCAAGTTTAAGAGTCTTACACATATAAATGGTTAAAATACGAATTTTTTTCACTTTCGCTTCCGGGCCATTTTTCACTCAAAATCCATAGGTGTTAACATAGGAACTTTTTTGCCCATTGGGACAGGGTCGTTAACTCGATCTGAAAAGTTATTTTCTTGTTTTAGTATCATACCATATCCACTAAAGATTGTCCTAAGCTTAAAATATGGAAGAAAAAATACATTTACTCGTGTCGAAAAGACTTCACAACCTCAACCCTTACGTAAAGACCCTCGTGGAGGCACCCGAATGACTATGTGAAAGACCTTTGTTTCTTTCGATGTTTTTCGACGAATCTGTAAGGAAACGCTCAAGTTTAAGAGTCTTACACATATAAATGGTTAAAATACAAATTTTTTTCACTTTCGCTTCCGGGCCATTTTTCACTCAAAATCCATAGGTGTTAACATAGGAACTTTTTTGCCCATTGGGACAGGGTCGTTAACTCGATCTGAAAAGTTATTTTCTTGTTTTAGTATCATACCATATCCACTAAAGATTGTCCTAAGCTTAAAATATGGAAGAAAAAATACATTTACTCGTGTCGAAAAGACTTCACAACCTCAACCCTTACGTAAAGACCCTCGTGGAGGCACCCGAATGACTATGTGGAAAACCTTTGTTTCTTTCGATGTTTTTCGACGAATCTATAAGGAAACGCTCAAGTTTAAGAGTCTTACACATATAAATGGTTAAAATACAAATTTTTTTCACTTTCGCTTCCGGGCCATTTTTCACTCAAAATCCATAGGTGTTAACATAGGAACTTTTTTGCCCATTGGGACAGGGTCGTTAACTCGACCTGAAAAGTTGTTTTCTCGTTTTAGTATCATATCATATCCACAAAAGATTGTCCTAAGCTTAAAATATGGAAGAAAAAAAACATTTACTCGTGTCGAAAAGACTTCACAACCTCAACCCTTACGAAAAGACCCTCGTGGAGGCATCCAAATCACTATTTGAAAAACCTTTGTTTCTTTCGATGTTTTTCGACGAATCTGTAAGGAAACGCCCAAGTTTAAGAGTCTTACACATATAAATGGTTAAAATACGATTTTTTTTCAATTTCGCTTCCGAACCATTTTTCAATCAAAATCCATAGGTGTTAACATAGGAACTTTTTGGCCCATTGGGACAGGGTCGTTAACTCGATCTGAAAAGTTATTTTCTCGTTTTAGTATCATACCATATCCACTAAAGATTGTCCTAAGCTTAAAATTTGGAAGAAAAAAAACATTTACTCGTGTCGAAAAGACTTCACAACCTCAACCCTAACGAAAAGACCCTCGTGGAGGCACCCGAATGACTATGTGGAAAACCTTTGTTTCTTTCGATGTTTTTCGACGAATCTGTAAGGAAACGCTCAAGTTTAAGAGTCTTACACATATAAATGGTTAAAATACGAATTTTTTTCACTTTCGCTTCCGGGCCATTTTTCACTCAAAATCCATAGGTGTTAACATAGGAACTTTTTTGCCCATTGGGACAGGGTCGTTAACTCGATCTGAAAAGTTATTTTCTTGTTTTAGTATCATACCATATCCACTAAAGATTGTCCTAAGCTTAAAATATGGAAGAAAAAATACATTTACTCGTGTCGAAAAGACTTCACAACCTCAACCCTTACGTAAAGACCCTCGTGGAGGCACCCGAATGACTATGTGGAAAACCTTTGTTTCTTTCGATGTTTTTCGACGAATCTATAAGGAAACGCTCAAGTTTAAGAGTCTTACACATATAAATGGTTAAAATACAAATTTTTTTCACTTTCGCTTCCGGGCCATTTTTCACTCAAAATCCATAGGTGTTAACATAGGAACTTTTTTGCCCATTGGGACAGGGTCGTTAACTCGACCTGAAAAGTTGTTTTCTCGTTTTAGTATCATACCATATCCACAAAAGATTGTCCTAAGCTTAAAATATGGAAGAAAAAAAACATTTACTCGTGTCGAAAAGACTTCACAACCTCAACCCTTACGAAAAGACCCTCGTGGAGGCATCCGAATCACTATTTGAAAAACCTTTGTTTCTTTCGATGTTTTTCGACGAATCTGTAAGGAAACACTCAAGTTTAAGAGTCTTACACATATAAATGGTTAAAATACGAATTTTTTTCACTTTCGCTTCCGGGCCATTTTTCACTCAAAATCCATAGGTGTTAACATAGGAATTTTTTGCCCATTGGGACAGGGTAGTTAACTCGATCTGAAAAGTTGTTTTCTCGTTTTAGTATCATACCATATCCACTAAAGATTGTCCTAAGCTTAAAATATGGAAGAAAAAAAACATTTACTCGTGTCGAAAAGACTTCACAACCTCAACCCTTACGAAAAAACCCTCGTGGAGGCATCCGAATCACTATTTGAAAAACCTTTGTTTCTTTCGATGTTTTTCGACGAATCTGTAAGGAAACGCTCAAGTTTAAGAGTCTTACACATATAAATGGTTAAAATACGAATTTTTTTCACTTTCGCTTCCGGGCCATTTTTCACTCAAAATCCATAGGTGTTAACATAGGAACTTTTTTGCCCATTGGGACAGGGTCGTTAACTCGATCTGAAAAGTTGTTTTGTCGTTTCAGTATCATACCATATCCACTAAAGATTGTCCTAAGCTTAAAATATGAAAGAAAAAACACATTTACTCGTGTCGAAAAGACTTCACAACCTCAACCCTTACGAAAAGACCCTCGTGGAGGCACCCGAATGACTATGTGAAAGACCTTTGTTTCTTTCGATGTTTTTCGACGAATCTGTAAGGAAACGCTCAAGTTTAAGAGTCTTACACATATAAATGGTTAAAATACGAATTTTTTTCACTTTCGCTTCCGGGCCATTTTTCACTCAAAATCCATAGGTGTTAACATAAGAACTTTTTTGCCCATTGGGACAGGGTCGTTAACTCGATCTGAAAAGTTGTTTTCTCATTTTAGTATCATACCATATCCACAAAAGATTGTCCTAAGCTTAAAATATGGAAGAAAAAAAACATTTACTCGTGTCGAAAAGACTTCACAACCTCAACCCTTACGAAAAGACCCTCGTGTAGGCATCCGAATCACTATTTGAAAAACCTTTGTTTCTTTCGATGTTTTTCGACGAATCTGTAAGGAAACGCTCAAGTTTAAGAGTCTTACACATATAAATGGTTAAAATACGAATTTTTTTCACGTTTGCTTCCGGGCCATTTTTCACTCAAAATCCATAGGTGTTAACATAGGAACTTTTTTGCCCATTGGGACAGGGTCGTTAACTCGATCTGAAAAGTTGTTTTCTCGTTTTAGTATCATACCATATCCACAAAAGATTGTCCTAAGCTTAAAATATGGAAGAAAAAAAACATTTACTCGTGTCGAAAAGACTTCACAACCTCAACCCTTACGAAAAGACCCTCGTGGAGGCATCCGAATCACTATTTGAAAAACCTTTGTTTCTTTCGATGTTTTTCGACGAATCTGTAAGGAAACGCTCAAGTTTAAGAGTCTTACACATATAAATGGTTAAAATACGAATTTTTTTCACTTTCGCTTCCGGGCCATTTTTCACTCAAAATCCATAGGTGTTAACATAGGAACTTTTTTGCCCATTGGGACAGGGTCGTTAACTCGACCTGAAAAGTTGTTTTCTCGTTTTAGTATCATATCATATCCACAAAAGATTGTCCTAAGCTTAAAATATGGAAGAAAAAAAACATTTACTCGTGTCGAAAAGACTTCACAACCTCAACCCTTACGAAAAGACCCTCGTGGAGGCATCCAAATCACTATTTGAAAAACCTTTGTTTCTTTCGATGTTTTTCGACGAATCTGTAAGGAAACGCCCAAGTTTAAGAGTCTTACACATATAAATGGTTAAAATACGATTTTTTTTCAATTTCGCTTCCGAACCATTTTTCAATCAAAATCCATAGGTGTTAACATAGGAACTTTTTGGCCCATTGGGACAGGGTCGTTAACTCGATCTGAAAAGTTATTTTCTCGTTTTAGTATCATACCATATCCACTAAAGATTGTCCTAAGCTTAAAATTTGGAAGAAAAAAAACATTTACTCGTGTCGAAAAGACTTCACAACCTCAACCCTAACGAAAAGACCCTCGTGGAGGCACCCGAATGACTATGTGGAAAACCTTTGTTTCTTTCGATGTTTTTCGACGAATCTGTAAGGAAACGCTCAAGTTTAAGAGTCTTACACATATAAATGGTTAAAATACGAATTTTTTTCACTTTCGCTTCCGGGCCATTTTTCACTCAAAATCCATAGGTGTTAACATAGGAACTTTTTTGCCCATTGGGACAGGGTCGTTAACTCGATCTGAAAAGTTATTTTCTTGTTTTAGTATCATACCATATCCACTAAAGATTGTCCTAAGCTTAAAATATGGAAGAAAAAATACATTTACTCGTGTCGAAAAGACTTCACAACCTCAACCCTTACGTAAAGACCCTCGTGGAGGCACCCGAATGACTATGTGAAAGACCTTTGTTTCTTTCGATGTTTTTCGACGAATCTGTAAGGAAACGCTCAAGTTTAAGAGTCTTACACATATAAATGGTTAAAATACAAATTTTTTTCACTTTCGCTTCCGGGCCATTTTTCACTCAAAATCCATAGGTGTTAACATAGGAACTTTTTTGCCCATTGGGACAGGGTCGTTAACTCGATCTGAAAAGTTATTTTCTTGTTTTAGTATCATACCATATCCACTAAAGATTGTCCTAAGCTTAAAATATGGAAGAAAAAATACATTTACTCGTGTCGAAAAGACTTCACAACCTCAACCCTTACGTAAAGACCCTCGTGGAGGCACCCGAATGACTATGTGGAAAACCTTTGTTTCTTTCGATGTTTTTCGACGAATCTATAAGGAAACGCTCAAGTTTAAGAGTCTTACACATATAAATGGTTAAAATACAAATTTTTTTCACTTTCGCTTCCGGGCCATTTTTCACTCAAAATCCATAGGTGTTAACATAGGAACTTTTTTGCCCATTGGGACAGGGTCGTTAACTCGACCTGAAAAGTTGTTTTCTCGTTTTAGTATCATACCATATCCACAAAAGATTGTCCTAAGCTTAAAATATGGAAGAAAAAAAACATTTACTCGTGTCGAAAAGACTTCACAACCTCAACCCTTACGAAAAGACCCTCGTGGAGGCATCCGAATCACTATTTGAAAAACCTTTGTTTCTTTCGATGTTTTTCGACGAATCTGTAAGGAAACACTCAAGTTTAAGAGTCTTACACATATAAATGGTTAAAATACGAATTTTTTTCACTTTCGCTTCCGGGCCATTTTTCACTCAAAATCCATAGGTGTTAACATAGGAATTTTTTGCCCATTGGGACAGGGTAGTTAACTCGATCTGAAAAGTTGTTTTCTCGTTTTAGTATCATACCATATCCACTAAAGATTGTCCTAAGCTTAAAATATGGAAGAAAAAAAACATTTACTCGTGTCGAAAAGACTTCACAACCTCAACCCTTACGAAAAAACCCTCGTGGAGGCATCCGAATCACTATTTGAAAAACCTTTGTTTCTTTCGATGTTTTTCGACGAATCTGTAAGGAAACGTTCAAGTTTAAGAGTCTTACACATATAAATGGTTAAAATACGAATTTTTTTCACTTTCGCTTCCGGGCCATTTTTCACTCAAAATCCATAGGTGTTAACATAGGAACTTTTTTGCCCATTGGGACAGGGTCGTTAACTCGATCTGAAAAGTTGTTTTGTCGTTTCAGTATCATACCATATCCACTAAAGATTGTCCTAAGCTTAAAATATGAAAGAAAAAACACATTTACTCGTGTCGAAAAGACTTCACAACCTCAACCCTTACGAAAAGACCCTCGTGGAGGCACCCGAATGACTATGTGAAAGACCTTTGTTTCTTTCGATGTTTTTCGACGAATCTGTAAGGAAACGCTCAAGTTTAAGAGTCTTACACATATAAATGGTTAAAATACGAATTTTTTTCACTTTCGCTTCCGGGCCATTTTTCACTCAAAATCCATAGGTGTTAACATAAGAACTTTTTTGCCCATTGGGACAGGGTCGTTAACTCGATCTGAAAAGTTGTTTTCTCATTTTAGTATCATACCATATCCACAAAAGATTGTCCTAAGCTTAAAATATGGAAGAAAAAAAACATTTACTCGTGTCGAAAAGACTTCACAACCTCAACCCTTACGAAAAGACCCTCGTGTAGGCATCCGAATCACTATTTGAAAAACCTTTGTTTCTTTCGATGTTTTTCGACGAATCTGTAAGGAAACGCTCAAGTTTAAGAGTCTTACACATATAAATGGTTAAAATACGAATTTTTTTCACGTTTGCTTCCGGGCCATTTTTCACTCAAAATCCATAGGTGTTAACATAGGAACTTTTTTGCCCATTGGGACAGGGTCGTTAACTCGATCTGAAAAGTTGTTTTCTCGTTTTAGTATCATACCATATCCACAAAAGATTGTCCTAAGCTTAAAATATGGAAGAAAAAAAACATTTACTCGTGTCGAAAAGACTTCACAACCTCAACCCTTACGAAAAGACCCTCGTGGAGGCATCCGAATCACTATTTGAAAAACCTTTGTTTCTTTCGATGTTTTTCGACGAATCTGTAAGGAAACGCTCAAGTTTAAGAGTCTTACACATATAAATGGTTAAAATACGAATTTTTTTCACTTTCGCTTCCGGGCCATTTTTCACTCAAAATCCATAGGTGTTAACATAGGAACTTTTTTGCCCATTGGGACAGGGTCGTTAACTCGACCTGAAAAGTTGTTTTCTCGTTTTAGTATCATATCATATCCACAAAAGATTGTCCTAAGCTTAAAATATGGAAGAAAAAAAACATTTACTCGTGTCGAAAAGACTTCACAACCTCAACCCTTACGAAAAGACCCTCGTGGAGGCATCCAAATCACTATTTGAAAAACCTTTGTTTCTTTCGATGTTTTTCGACGAATCTGTAAGGAAACGCCCAAGTTTAAGAGTCTTACACATATAAATGGTTAAAATACGATTTTTTTTCAATTTCGCTTCCGAACCATTTTTCAATCAAAATCCATAGGTGTTAACATAGGAACTTTTTGGCCCATTGGGACAGGGTCGTTAACTCGATCTGAAAAGTTATTTTCTCGTTTTAGTATCATACCATATCCACTAAAGATTGTCCTAAGCTTAAAATTTGGAAGAAAAAAAACATTTACTCGTGTCGAAAAGACTTCACAACCTCAACCCTAACGAAAAGACCCTCGTGGAGGCACCCGAATGACTATGTGGAAAACCTTTGTTTCTTTCGATGTTTTTCGACGAATCTGTAAGGAAACGCTCAAGTTTAAGAGTCTTACACATATAAATGGTTAAAATACGAATTTTTTTCACTTTCGCTTCCGGGCCATTTTTCACTCAAAATCCATAGGTGTTAACATAGGAACTTTTTTGCCCATTGGGACAGGGTCGTTAACTCGATCTGAAAAGTTATTTTCTTGTTTTAGTATCATACCATATCCACTAAAGATTGTCCTAAGCTTAAAATATGGAAGAAAAAATACATTTACTCGTGTCGAAAAGACTTCACAACCTCAACCCTTACGTAAAGACCCTCGTGGAGGCACCCGAATGACTATGTGAAAGACCTTTGTTTCTTTCGATGTTTTTCGACGAATCTGTAAGGAAACGCTCAAGTTTAAGAGTCTTACACATATAAATGGTTAAAATACAAATTTTTTTCACTTTCGCTTCCGGGCCATTTTTCACTCAAAATCCATAGGTGTTAACATAGGAACTTTTTTGCCCATTGGGACAGGGTCGTTAACTCGATCTGAAAAGTTATTTTCTTGTTTTAGTATCATACCATATCCACTAAAGATTGTCCTAAGCTTAAAATATGGAAGAAAAAATACATTTACTCGTGTCGAAAAGACTTCACAACCTCAACCCTTACGTAAAGACCCTCGTGGAGGCACCCGAATGACTATGTGAAAGACCTTTGTTTCTTTCGATGTTTTTCGACGAATCTATAAGGAAACGCTCAAGTTTAAGAGTCTTACACATATAAATGGTTAAAATACAAATTTTTTTCACTTTCGCTTCCGGGCCATTTTTCACTCAAAATCCATAGGTGTTAACATAGGAACTTTTTTGCCCATTGGGACAGGGTCGTTAACTCGACCTGAAAAGTTGTTTTCTCGTTTTAGTATCATACCATATCCACAAAAGATTGTCCTAAGCTTAAAATATGGAAGAAAAAAAACATTTACTCGTGTCGAAAAGACTTCACAACCTCAACCCTTACGAAAAGACCCTCGTGGAGGCATCCGAATCACTATTTGAAAAACCTTTGTTTCTTTCGATGTTTTTCGACGAATCTGTAAGGAAACACTCAAGTTTAAGAGTCTTACACATATAAATGGTTAAAATACGAATTTTTTTCACTTTCGCTTCCGGGCCATTTTTCACTCAAAATCCATAGGTGTTAACATAGGAATTTTTTGCCCATTGGGACAGGGTAGTTAACTCGATCTGAAAAGTTGTTTTCTCGTTTTAGTATCATACCATATCCACTAAAGATTGTCCTAAGCTTAAAATATGGAAGAAAAAAAACATTTACTCGTGTCGAAAAGACTTCACAACCTCAACCCTTACGAAAAAACCCTCGTGGAGGCATCCGAATCACTATTTGAAAAACCTTTGTTTCTTTCGATGTTTTTCGACGAATCTGTAAGGAAACGCTCAAGTTTAAGAGTCTTACACATATAAATGGTTAAAATACGAATTTTTTTCACTTTCGCTTCCGGGCCATTTTTCACTCAAAATCCATAGGTGTTAACATAGGAACTTTTTTGCCCATTGGGACAGGGTCGTTAACTCGATCTGAAAAGTTGTTTTGTCGTTTCAGTATCATACCATATCCACTAAAGATTGTCCTAAGCTTAAAATATGAAAGAAAAAACACATTTACTCGTGTCGAAAAGACTTCACAACCTCAACCCTTACGAAAAGACCCTCGTGGAGGCACCCGAATGACTATGTGAAAGACCTTTGTTTCTTTCGATGTTTTTCGACGAATCTGTAAGGAAACGCTCAAGTTTAAGAGTCTTACACATATAAATGGTTAAAATACGAATTTTTTTCACTTTCGCTTCCGGGCCATTTTTCACTCAAAATCCATAGGTGTTAACATAAGAACTTTTTTGCCCATTGGGACAGGGTCGTTAACTCGATCTGAAAAGTTGTTTTCTCATTTTAGTATCATACCATATCCACAAAAGATTGTCCTAAGCTTAAAATATGGAAGAAAAAAAACATTTACTCGTGTCGAAAAGACTTCACAACCTCAACCCTTACGAAAAGACCCTCGTGGAGGCATCCGAATCACTATTTGAAAAACCTTTGTTTCTTTCGATGTTTTTCGACGAATCTGTAAGGAAACGCTCAAGTTTAAGAGTCTTACACATATAAATGGTTAAAATACGAATTTTTTTCACTTTCGCTTCCGGGCCATTTTTCACTCAAAATCCATAGGTGTTAACATAGGAATTTTTTGCCCATTGGGACAGGGTAGTTAACTCGATCTGAAAAGTTGTTTTCTCGTTTTAGTATCATACCATATCCACTAAAGATTGTCCTAAGCTTAAAATATGGAAGAAAAAAAACATTTACTCGTGTCGAAAAGACTTCACAACCTCAACCCTTACGAAAAAACCCTCGTGGAGGCATCCGAATCACTATTTGAAAAACCTTTGTTTCTTTCGATGTTTTTCGACGAATCTGTAAGGAAACGCTCAAGTTTAAGAGTCTTACACATATAAATGGTTAAAATACGAATTTTTTTCACTTTCGCTTCCGGGCCATTTTTCACTCAAAATCCATAGGTGTTAACATAGGAACTTTTTTGCCCATTGGGACAGGGTCGTTAACTCGATCTGAAAAGTTATTTTCTTGTTTTAGTATCATACCATATCCACTAAAGATTGTCCTAAGCTTAAAATATGGAAGAAAAAATACATTTACTCGTGTCGAAAAGACTTCACAACCTCAACCCTTACGTAAAGACCCTCGTGGAGGCACCCGAATGACTATGTGGAAAACCTTTGTTTCTTTCGATGTTTTTCGACGAATCTATAAGGAAACGCTCAAGTTTAAGAGTCTTACACATATAAATGGTTAAAATACAAATTTTTTTCACTTTCGCTTCCGGGCCATTTTTCACTCAAAATCCATAGGTGTTAACATAGGAACTTTTTTGCCCATTGGGACAGGGTCGTTAACTCGACCTGAAAAGTTGTTTTCTCGTTTTAGTATCATACCATATCCACAAAAGATTGTCCTAAGCTTAAAATATGGAAGAAAAAAAACATTTACTCGTGTCGAAAAGACTTCACAACCTCAACCCTTACGAAAAGACCCTCGTGGAGGCATCCGAATCACTATTTGAAAAACCTTTGTTTCTTTCGATGTTTTTCGACGAATCTGTAAGAAAAAGCTCAAGTTTAAGAGTCTTACACATATAAATGGTTAAAATACGAATTTTTTTGAATTTCGCTTCCGGGCCATTTTTCACTCAAAATCCATAGGTGTTAACATAGGAACTTTTTTGCCCATTGGGACAGGGTCGTTAACTCGATCTGAAAAGTTGTTTTCTCGTTTTAGTATCATACCATATCCACAAAAGATTGTCCTAAGCTTAAAATATGGAAGAAAAAAAACATTTACTCGTGTCGAAAAGACTTCACAACCTCAACCCTTACGAAAAGACCCTCGTGGAGGCATCCGAATCACTATTTGAAAAACCTTTGTTTCTTTCGATGTTTTTCGACGAATCTGTAAGGAAACGCTCAAGTTTAAGAGTCTTACACATATAAATGGTTAAAATACGAATTTTTTTCACTTTCGCTTCCGGGCCATTTTTCACTCAAAATCCATAGGTGTTAACATAGGAACTTTTTTGCCCATTGGGACAGGGTCGTTAACTCGACCTGAAAAGTTGTTTTCTCGTTTTAGTATCATATCATATCCACAAAAGATTGTCCTAAGCTTAAAATATGGAAGAAAAAAAACATTTACTCGTGTCGAAAAGACTTCACAACCTCAACCCTTACGAAAAGACCCTCGTGGAGGCATCCAAATCACTATTTGAAAAACCTTTGTTTCTTTCGATGTTTTTCGACGAATCTGTAAGGAAACGCCCAAGTTTAAGAGTCTTACACATATAAATGGTTAAAATACGAATTTTTTTCAATTTCGCTTCCGAGCCATTTTTCAATCAAAATCCATAGGTGTTAACATAGGAACTTTTTGGCCCATTGGGACAGGGTCGTTAACTCGATCTGAAAAGTTATTTTCTCGTTTTAGTATCATACCATATCCACTAAAGATTGTCCTAAGCTTAAAATTTGGAAGAAAAAAAACATTTACTCGTGTCGAAAAGACTTCACAACCTCAACCCTAACGAAAAGACCCTCGTGGAGGCACCCGAATGACTATGTGGAAAACCTTTGTTTCTTTCGATGTTTTTCGACGAATCTGTAAGGAAACGCTCAAGTTTAAGAGTCTTACACATATAAATGGTTAAAATACGAATTTTTTTCACTTTCGCTTCCGGGCCATTTTTCACTCAAAATCCATAGGTGTTAACATAGGAACTTTTTTGCCCATTCGGACAGGGTCGTTAACTCGATCTGAAAAGTTGTTTTCTTGTTTTAGTATCATACCATATCCACTAAAGATTGTCCTAAGCTTAAAATATGGAAGAAAAAACACATTTACTCGTGTCGAAAAGACTTCACAACCTCAACCCTTACGAAAAGACACTCGTGGAGGCACCCGAATGACTATGTGAAAGACCTTTGTTTATTTCGATGTTTTTCGACGAATCTGTACGGAAACGCTCAAGTTTAAGAGTCTTACACATATAAATGGTTAAAATACGAATTTTTTTCACTTTCGCTTCCGGGCCATTTTTCACTCAAAATCCATAGGTTAACACCTATGGATCTTTTTTGCCCATTGGGACAGGGTCGTTAACTCGATCTGAAAAGTTGTTTTCTCGTTTTAGTATCATACCATATCCACAAAAGATTGTCCTAAGCTTAAAATATGGAAGAAAAAAAACATTTACTCGTGTCGAAAAGACTTCACAACCTCAACCCTTACGAAAAGACCCTCGTGGAGGCATCCGAATCACTATTTGAAAAACCTTTGTTTCTTTCGATGTTTTTCGACGAATCTGTAGGGAAACGCTCAAGTTTAAGAGTCTTACACATATAAATGGTTAAAAAACGAATTTTTTTCACTTTCGCTTCCGGGCCATTTTTCACTCAAAATCCATAGGTGTTAACATAGGAACTTTTTTGCCCATTGGGACAGGGTCGTTAACTCGATCTGAAAAGTTGTTTTCTTGTTTTAGTATCATACCATATCCACTAAAGATTGTCCTAAGCTTAAAATATGGAAGAAAAAATACATTTACTCGTGTCGAAAAGACTTCACAACCTCAACCCTTACGTAAAGACCCTCGTGGAGGCACCCGAATGACTATGTGGAAAACCTTTGTTTCTTTCGATGTTTTTCGACGAATCTATAAGGAAACGCTCAAGTTTAAGAGTCTTACACATATAAATGGTTAAAATACAAATTTTTTTCACTTTCGCTTCCGGGCCATTTTTCACTCAAAATCCATAGGTGTTAACATAGGAACTTTTTTGCCCATTGGGACAGGGTCGTTAACTCGATCTGAAAAGTTGTTTTCTCGTTTTAGTATCATACCATATCCACAAAAGATTGTCCTAAGCTTAAAATATGGAAGAAAAAAAACATTTACTCGTGTCGAAAAGACTTCACAACCTCAACCCTTACGAAAAGACCCTCGTGGAGGCATCCGAATCACTATTTGAAAAACCTTTGTTTCTTTCGATGTTTTTCGACGAATCTGTAGGGAAACGCTCAAGTTTAAGAGTCTTACACATATAAATGGTTAAAAAACGAATTTTTTTCACTTTCGCTTCCGGGCCATTTTTCACTCAAAATCCATAGGTGTTAACATAGGAACTTTTTTGCCCATTGGGACAGGGTCGTTAACTCGATCTGAAAAGTTGTTTTCTCGTTTTAGTATCATACCATATCCACAAAAGATTGTCCTAAGCTTAAAATATGGAAGAAAAAAAACATTTACTCGTGTCGAAAAGACTTCACAACCTCAACCCTTACGAAAAGTCCCTCGTGGAGGCACCCGAATGACTATGTGAAAAACCTTTGTTTCTTTCGATGTTTTTCGACGAATCTGTAAGGAAACGCTCAAGTTTAAGAGTCTTACACATATAAATGGTTAAAATACAAATTTTTTTCACTTTCGCTTCCGGGCCATTTTTCACTCAAAATCCATAGGTGTTAACATAGGAACTTTTTTGCCCATTCGGACAGGGTCGTTAACTCGATCTGAAAAGTTGTTTTCTTGTTTTAGTATCATACCATATCCACTAAAGATTGTCCTAAGCTTAAAATATGGAAGAAAAAACACATTTACTCGTGTCGAAAAGACTTCACAACCTCAACCCTTACGAAAAGACACTCGTGGAGGCACCCGAATGACTATGTGAAAGACCTTTGTTTATTTCGATGTTTTTCGACGAATCTGTACGGAAACGCTCAAGTTTAAGAGTCTTACACATATAAATGGTTAAAATACGAATTTTTTTCACTTTCGCTTCCGGGCCATTTTTCACTCAAAATCCATAGGTTAACACCTATGGATCTTTTTTGCCCATTGGGACAGGGTCGTTAACTCGATCTGAAAAGTTGTTTTCTCGTTTTAGTATCATACCATATCCACAAAAGATTGTCCTAAGCTTAAAATATGGAAGAAAAAAAACATTTACTCGTGTCGAAAAGACTTCACAACCTCAACCCTTACGAAAAGACCCTCGTGGAGGCATCCGAATCACTATTTGAAAAACCTTTGTTTCTTTCGATGTTTTTCGACGAATCTGTAGGGAAACGCTCAAGTTTAAGAGTCTTACACATATAAATGGTTAAAAAACGAATTTTTTTCACTTTCGCTTCCGGGCCATTTTTCACTCAAAATCCATAGGTGTTAACATAGGAACTTTTTTGCCCATTGGGACAGGGTCGTTAACTCGATCTGAAAAGTTGTTTTCTTGTTTTAGTATCATACCATATCCACTAAAGATTGTCCTAAGCTTAAAATATGGAAGAAAAAATACATTTACTCGTGTCGAAAAGACTTCACAACCTCAACCCTTACGTAAAGACCCTCGTGGAGGCACCCGAATGACTATGTGGAAAACCTTTGTTTCTTTCGATGTTTTTCGACGAATCTATAAGGAAACGCTCAAGTTTAAGAGTCTTACACATATAAATGGTTAAAATACAAATTTTTTTCACTTTCGCTTCCGGGCCATTTTTCACTCAAAATCCATAGGTGTTAACATAGGAACTTTTTTGCCCATTGGGACAGGGTCGTTAACTCGATCTGAAAAGTTGTTTTCTCGTTTTAGTATCATACCATATCCACAAAAGATTGTCCTAAGCTTAAAATATGGAAGAAAAAAAACATTTACTCGTGTCGAAAAGACTTCACAACCTCAACCCTTACGAAAAGACCCTCGTGGAGGCATCCGAATCACTATTTGAAAAACCTTTGTTTCTTTCGATGTTTTTCGACGAATCTGTAGGGAAACGCTCAAGTTTAAGAGTCTTACACATATAAATGGTTAAAAAACGAATTTTTTTCACTTTCGCTTCCGGGCCATTTTTCACTCAAAATCCATAGGTGTTAACATAGGAACTTTTTTGCCCATTGGGACAGGGTCGTTAACTCGATCTGAAAAGTTGTTTTCTTGTTTTAGTATCATACCATATCCACTAAAGATTGTCCTAAGCTTAAAATATGGAAGAAAAAATACATTTACTCGTGTCGAAAAGACTTCACAACCTCAACCCTTACGTAAAGACCCTCGTGGAGGCACCCGAATGACTATGTGGAAAACCTTTGTTTCTTTCGATGTTTTTCGACGAATCTATAAGGAAACGCTCAAGTTTAAGAGTCTTACACATATAAATGGTTAAAATACAAATTTTTTTCACTTTCGCTTCCGGGCCATTTTTCACTCAAAATCCATAGGTGTTAACATAGGAACTTTTTTGCCCATTGGGACAGGGTCGTTAACTCGACCTGAAAAGTTGTTTTCTCGTTTTAGTATCATACCATATCCACAAAAGATTGTCCTAAGCTTAAAATATGGAAGAAAAAAAACATTTACTCGTGTCGAAAAGACTTCACAACCTCAACCCTTACGAAAAGACCCTCGTGGAGGCATCCGAATCACTATTTGAAAAACCTTTGTTTCTTTCGATGTTTTTCGACGAATCTGTAAGAAAACGCTCAAGTTTAAGAGTCTTACACATATAAATGGTTAAAATACGAATTTTTTTCACTTTCGCTTCCGGGCCATTTTTCACTCAAAATCCATAGGTGTTAACATAGGAACTTTTTTGCCCATTGGGACAGGGTCGTTAACTCGATCTGAAAAGTTGTTTTCTCGTTTTAGTATCATACCATATCCACAAAAGATTGTCCTAAGCTTAAAATATGGAAGAAAAAAAACATTTACTCGTGTCGAAAAGACTTCACAACCTCAACCCTTACGAAAAGTCCCTCGTGGAGGCACCCGAATGACTATGTGAAAAACCTTTGTTTCTTTCGATGTTTTTCGACGAATCTGTAAGGAAACGCTCAAGTTTAAGAGTCTTACACATATAAATGGTTAAAATACAAATTTTTTTCACTTTCGCTTCCGGGCCATTTTTCACTCAAAATCCATAGGTGTTAACATAGGAACTTTTTTGCCCATTGGGACAGGGTCGTTAACTCGACCTGAAAAGTTGTTTTCTCGTTTTAGTATCATACCATATCCACAAAAGATTGTCCTAAGCTTAAAATATGGAAGAAAAAAAACATTTACTCGTGTCGAAAAGACTTCACAACCTCAACCCTTACGAAAAGACCCTCGTGGAGGCATCCGAATCACTATTTGAAAAACCTTTGTTTCTTTCGATGTTTTTCGACGAATCTGTAAGAAAACGCTCAAGTTTAAGAGTCTTACACATATAAATGGTTAAAATACGAATTTTTTTCACTTTCGCTTCCGGGCCATTTTTCACTCAAAATCCATAGGTGTTAACATAGGAACTTTTTTGCCCATTGGGACAGGGTCGTTAACTCGATCTGAAAAGTTGTTTTCTCGTTTCAGTATCATACCATATCCACAAAAGATTGTCCTAAGCTTAAAATATGGAAGAAAAAAAACATTTACTCGTGTCGAAAAGACTTCACAACCTCAACCCTTACGAAAAGACCCTCGTGGAGGCATCCGAATCACTATTTGAAAAACCTTTGTTTCTTTCGATGTTTTTCGACGAATCTGTAGGGAAACGCTCAAGTTTAAGAGTCTTACACATATAAATGGTTAAAAAACGAATTTTTTTCACTTTCGCTTCCGGGCCATTTTTCACTCAAAATCCATAGGTGTTAACATAGGAACTTTTTTGCCCATTCGGACAGGGTCGTTAACTCGATCTGAAAAGTTGTTTTCTTGTTTTAGTATCATACCATATCCACTAAAGATTGTCCTAAGCTTAAAATATGGAAGAAAAAATACATTTACTCGTGTCGAAAAGACTTCACAACCTCAACCCTTACGTAAAGACCCTCGTGGAGGCACCCGAATGACTATGTGGAAAACCTTTGTTTCTTTCGATGTTTTTCGACGAATCTATAAGGAAACGCTCAAGTTTAAGAGTCTTACACATATAAATGGTTAAAATACGAATTTTTTTCACTTTCGCTTCCGGGCCATTTTTCACTCAAAATCCATAGGTGTTAACATAGGAACTTTTTTGCCCATTGGGACAGGGTCGTTAACTCGATCTGAAAAGTTGTTTTCTCGTTTTAGTATCATACCATATCCACTAAAGATTGTCCTAAGCTTAAAATATGGAAGAAAAAAAACATTTACTCGTGTCGAAAAGACTTCACAACCTCAACCCTTACGAAAAGACCCTCGTGGAGGCATCCGAATCACTATTTGAAAAACCTTTGTTTCTTTCGATGTTTTTCGACGAATCTGTAAGGAAACGCTCAAGTTAAAGAGTCTTACACATATAAATGGTTAAAATACGAATTTTTTTCACTTTCGCTTCCGGGCCATTTTTCACTCAAAATCCATAGGTGTTAACATAGGAACTTTTTTGCCCATTGGGACAGGGTCGTTAACTCGATCTGAAAAGTTGTTTTCTCGTTTTAGTATCATACCATATCCACAAAAGATTGTCCTAAGCTTAAAATATGGAAGAAAAAAAACATTTACTCGTGTCGAAAAGACTTCACAACCTCAACCCTTACGAAAAGACCCTCGTGGAGGCATCCGAATCACTATTTGAAAAACCTTTGTTTCTTTCGATGTTTTTCGACGAATCTGTAAGAAAACGCTCAAGTTTAAGAGTCTTACACATATAAATGGTTAAAATACGAATTTTTTTCACTTTCGCTTCCGGGCCATTTTTCACTCAAAATCCATAGGTGTTAACATAGGAACTTTTTTGCCCATTGGGACAGGGTCGTTAACTCGATCTGAAAAGTTGTTTTCTTGTTTTAGTATCATACCATATCCACTAAAGATTGTCCTAAGCTTAAAATATGGAAGAAAAAATACATTTACTCGTGTCGAAAAGACTTCACGACCTCAACCCTTACGTAAAGACCCTCGTGGAGGCACCCGAATGACTATGTGGAAAACCTTTGTTTCTTTCGATGTTTTTCGACGAATCTATAAGGAAACGCTCAAGTTTAAGAGTCTTACACATATAAATGGTTAAAATACGAATTTTTTTCACTTTCGCTTCCGGGCCATTTTTCACTCAAAATCCATAGGTGTTAACATAGGAACTTTTTTGCCCATTGGGACAGGGTCGTTAACTCGATCTGAAAAGTTGTTTTCTCGTTTTAGTATCATACCATATCAACTAAAGATTGTCCTAAGCTTAAAATATGGAAGAAAAAACACATTTACTCGTGTCGAAAAGACTTCACAACCTCAACCCTTACGAAAAGACCCTCGTGGAGGCACCCGAATGACTATGTGAAAGACCTTTGTTTCTTTCGATGTTTTTCGACGAATCTGTAAGGAAACGCTCAAGTTTAAGAGTCTTACACATATAAATGGTTAAAAAACGAATTTTTTTCACTTTCGCTTCCGGGCCATTTTTCACTCAAAATCCATAGGTGTTAACATAGGAACTTTTTTGCCCATTGGGACAGGGTCGTTAACTCGATCTGAAAAGTTGTTTTCTTGTTTTAGTATCATACCATATCCACTAAAGATTGTCCTAAGCTTAAAATATGGAAGAAAAAATACATTTACTCGTGTCGAAAAGACTTCACGACCTCAACCCTTACGTAAAGACCCTCGTGGAGGCACCCGAATGACTATGTGGAAAACCTTTGTTTCTTTCGATGTTTTTCGACGAATCTATAAGGAAACGCTCAAGTTTAAGAGTCTTACACATATAAATGGTTAAAATACGAATTTTTTTCACTTTCGCTTCCGGGCCATTTTTCACTCAAAATCCATAGGTGTTAACATAGGAACTTTTTTGCCCATTGGGACAGGGTCGTTAACTCGATCTGAAAAGTTGTTTTCTCGTTTTAGTATCATACCATATCAACAAAAGATTGTCCTAAGCTTAAAATATGGAAGAAAAAAAACATTTACTCGTGTCGAAAAGACTTCACAACCTCAACCCTTACGAAAAGACCCTCGTGGAGGCATCCGAATCACTATTTGAAAAACCTTTGTTTCTTTCGATGTTTTTCGACGAATCTGTAAGGAAACGCTCAAGTTTAAGAGTCTTACACATATAAATGGTTAAAATACGAATTTTTTTCACTTTCGCTTCCGGGCCATTTTTCACTCAAAATCCATAGGTGTTAACATAGGAACTTTTTTGCCCATTGGGACAGGGTCGTTAACTCGATCTGA